>NC_057804.1:303838729-303884680 GCF_018294505.1 Triticum aestivum | reverse complement strand
ATAATGGCGAGTGTCTCAAAACTCTTCTTAGCTCAAACTGACAGGATGGGCACGAAATTTTTTTTGACCAATTTTTTTTTTTTGACTGCCCGGACCCAAAAACTGGAAACGGGTCAAAAAAAACTTCCTATAATGGCACCTGTCTCAAAACACTCAGAAACACCTAAAAATAGGATAGCCAGAAAATTTTTCGAAAAATGCGTTTTCGAAAAATTTTGGGCCTAAACGGAGCGTGGCTACCCGACTCTAAAGGAAACACGAATTGGAATCTAGAGGGATCTCGAAAACAAACCTAATATGACAAGAACTCGGATTGGTGGTGGTATATGGATACGGATTCGAAGCGGTGGCGGATAAGCGGTGGTGGTAGATGGCAGGGGTGATGATGATGGTGCGGCGGCGGCGTGACAACTTATGACCAGAACTCGAAACTCTAAAAGACTAGACTCTAAGACCAGCAACTAGACACGACGATGCAACCGCAAATTCAACAAAGCAAAACCCTAAAAAGATTATGCAAAGGCTCAGATTGGTTCGGATATGATGAACTAACCCTAATTTTTTTTGTGGCTTTTTCGTGGACTGTAGGTATGAAGAACAGACTCGGTCTAAACTACAAAAAACTGTAAAATCTCACCGAGCAACCTGGAAATCTGATACCACTTGATAGAGGCGGGGGTGTCCCGATCTTTCGATGAGATGATAACTATCGATTTGGTGGAGACGACTTTGACGATCCGACTACAAGCGTGCACGATGTTGCGCCTTAGCAATCGCTAAACCAATCTCCTGAGGTTACTGACGATGCCGGAAGCACGGTCAGCCTGACCACAAAGGTCTATTCCTGCAAGCAATCGAAGAACGAACAAGAATATGATAAAGCAATCTGAATATTGCAAATATATATGAGGTATTGATAATGGTGGGGATCCGGAAGCGGTCTTGGTCTGGTCGTTGGACACAAACGAAGTACACGAAGTTGCAATGGCTAACTTTTAACTAAACAAATCCCAAGCAAAAGCTACTAGATGGATCTACTTATATAGGAGCAAGGGGTGGCGGCCAAGGAGGTGGGAGGACGTCCCAAGGCAGCCTAAAACTAAATCTAGGTCGTACAAGGCCAATGGGCCCAAGTGGAGGTGATGTAACACCTTTGGACTTGTAGTTTGACTCGGATTCTGCTGCAGCATCAGATTGTTTCGTCCACAACTCAACGCTCCGGACGAATTTGAAGGTGATTCCAATTGGGTTGGAAAGTGCACGAAATCTAGTTTCCAACAAAAAAAGAATCACCCAATTCGGAGTTCGTATGAAAAACTTGTGTGCGTTTTGAGTCAGGTGTGTCTGTGCAGTCCGAATCTGAATCCAGAACGTGAGAGACTTGGACTCTATCTTCTCTTGGGCCAAAAGTGACGTGAGAGAACTTTTTGGACAGCAAATAAACATCTCTTTCTTCCTTATCTTCATATGTGGATTGTACAAATGTCCCATACACCTGCAATTAGACAAAACACAAAAGTGTGTGAAGTATTTTTGTTCTGGATAACATAAATAGATTATTGAATAGTTTGCACTAGAAATCACCTGACAAATATGCATATATGCAATATTTTTGGTCACATCCAAGGTAGTCATGTCCTCATCATCAAGAACACCGCTACTCATCATCGCAAAGGACGGTAACCTCGACGACACCATTGTATATTCCCCTTGCAATTGCATTGTTAACCCCTAGCCCATTTTGTGTTACTTGCCTATCGAGACTAGCCATTTGAGTATTGCCGGCAACGTTACTTGTGCACATTAGTGATCCACCATTCCATTGCATACATACCATATCATATTGGTATCATATCATCCATTGTGTCACAATATCGTTCCCGCATATACACAATAGCTATCTTGATTTGTGCATTGTGCAAAGTGGCCACTGAAAAAAAAAGAAAAAAAAAGAAAAAGCTTTTAAGCAAAAAGAGAGCAAAGAGCTCGTGAGCAAGTGCCATAGCATCATACCCCATTGCACATAAGATTGTCATATCCGATCATCTTGGATCATCTTGAGAGAAACACCGGGAACCATACATACATAGCATACTTGGGATAGAAGTTTATCAATCTTGCATCTTATAGGTTGTGCAGAAGTGTCGTATCCGCCTATTGAGCAATCGTGCTAGCGTCTCTCTTGAGTTGTGCAACACGAGCGTTTTCCGTGGGCTCCACATTTTGTGCTCATTCCTTGGTTGCACGACCCCATTTATCTATCCGTGTGTGTGTTTCCGTGTACCTCATTTGCTATTGGTCTACTTGTTTCACTTGCGAATTTGTGAATCTTTTCCAACATTATTGACTCTTGCTAACATTTTGCATCAAATTTTTGTGCCACTATCCTCACCGAGTTCTACCATAAGCTTTACTTTGTAGGTGTGAGTGAACAAGCCCGGTACCAATTCCACTATTCTTTCATTTCACATTGAGTGATACAAGATACATCCTCAACTTTGGGAAAATGATGAGGACATCAATACAATTGTTACACCCACAGCCCCTGCTGCTAAACATACTGGACCAATTACTAGAGCTCGTGCACGCCAACTAAATTACCAGGTACTTTCGTTTCTTGGTAATGATTCTAATGTTCATGAGAATATGATGCTGCCTAAATTGGATACATTTGTTTTACTTACAAATGAAGGGCCTAGCTTGGAGAAGGATGACCATTGGAGCAAGAACAAGCATGGAGATGATGGCATGCGCAAGGGGAACAAGAACGGAGTTACAAGTGATGATTTCAGGACGTTGAAGCCACCATAATGGGTGCATGAAGCCTTGGACGAAATATACAAGATGCCACTTCATAAATTTCGTCCCGAGGCTATTTTAGGTGCTGCGTCACCTTATTATTAGGCCAGGCCCATGTAATTTCGAAATACATAAGTATAGGCTATTTTTAGAGTACGTATGTGCGGGGAAACAAGAGATAGGGTTGATTTCGGACCCCTCCACCAAGGGCCACGAAATTCCCCCCCCCTCTTCCTCCATATATACAGCCCTTAGGGCATCGTTTAGACTTCGGGTTTTGTTTAGATTAAAAGTTCGCCATAGCTACAACTTCGCGTACTTCGTTTGTGTTCAACGACCTTTCATCTGATATTCGCAATATCCAGATTGCAATCTCAGTTTCTTGCTTGTTCTTCATTTGCTCGCAGGAAACAGACCCTCGTGGTCAGGTTGATCGTGCTCCGGGGTGGTCAATAACCTCTCGGAGTTGGTTTAGCGATTGCTAAGGCGCGACGTCCTCGCATGTTCATAGTCGGATCGTCAAAGTCGACTGCCACCAAAGCGATATGCATCATCTCATTGAAAGACGGGACACCTTTGCCTCTATCAGAAAAGGTAGCTTGGTATTGTTTATCTCATTTCCTACTCACATTTCCTCGAGTCTTGTGATGGATAGGCAAGGCATTTCCTCTCCGGTCTACAACAACAACAACGGCATGAACGACTACATCACAAAAGCGTCCATCTTCGGACTACAACAAGAAATGCAAGGCGCACAATCAAGATTGTGTGAGCGCATCGAGAACCTCTCCACCGACATTCATCTCTCCGAAGCAAGGAAAAGGGACTACATCGACAACAAGCTTGCCGCACAAAAGAAAGACCAATATGCGAGGATGGAAGAGATTAGAGCCTTGATCAAGTCTTCTTCCCCTTCGTCATCTTCAAGGCGGCGACATTCAAGCCACAAGTCTTCGGAGCGCGAAAAAGATGCAAGTGCAAATCGTCATCGTCCACATCTACATGGCGACCACCATCACGTTCGTGATCAACATCGTCATGAAGGGCAAGTCACCTCCAAGCAACATGTGCACGACGATGACAAACGACATCTACTACGAGCTCAAGCATGACAACGACATCATCATCATGAAGATGCTCAACAAGCCCTACTTCACGCCAAGTCGAAGCTTCATAAGCACAACAGAAGACCGCGAGACGAGCACCACCAAGACGGCGCTACGGCTACACCAACCACTTTGGCATCTTCGCCAAGTGCTATCGAGGCATCTTCGCCATTGGACGTACGGCATCTTCGCCTACTTCCCACGAGTACGCCTACAACGACTTCATCAAGTCTAAGGCGATGATCTACGAGCGAGGGCGACACTTCCATCTTCGGAAGCCCCTCAAAGACAATGGTCGAGCATGGGAAACTCCCTTCGGTCAAGGAGACGAGCTACAAGGTGCCACATCATATGGACCTCCAACACCAAGACGGCGACAAGACGATCAAGCAAGGGCCATCCCCTTCGACTACGGCGACAAGCGCGAACCTCTTCAACAACATGAAGATGGTGCCCATATTGGACTCATCCTCCGTGTCAAGCTACGAGACCGCGCATGGAGACATTTGCACCTACATATCTCCGACACCCACATATGTCGAGATGCCACATTTGCCATGTGAGGAGAGCCACCACCACATGAGTGACATGAGTGATGAGGACATCAATACCATTGTTACACCCACAGCCCCTACTGCTACATATACGGGACCAATTACTAGAGCTCGCGCACGCCAATTAAATTATCAGGTACTTTCGTTTCTTGGTAATGATTCTAATGTTCATGAGAATATGATGCTGCCTAAATTGGATACATTTGTTTTGCTTACAAATGAAGGGCCTAGCTTGGAGAAGGATGAACATTGGAGCAAGAACAAGCATGGAGATGATGCCATGCGCAAGGGGAACAAGAACAGAGTTACAAGTGATGATTTCAGGACTTTGAAGCCACCATAATGGGTGCATGAAGCCATGGACGAAATATACAAGATGCCACTTCATAAATTTCGTCCCGGGGCTATTATAGGTGCTGCGTCACCTTTTTATTGGGCCAGGCCCATGTAATTTCGAAATACATAAGTATAGGCTATTTTTAGAGTCCGTATGTGTGGGGAAACAAGAGATAGGGTTGATTTCGGACCCCTCCACCAAGGGCCACGAAATTCCCTGATGAGGACATGACTACCTTGGATATGACCAAAAATATTGCATATATGCATATTTGTCAGGTGATTTCTAGCGCAAACTATTCAATAATCTATTTATGTTATCCAGAACAAAAATACTTCACACACTTTTGTGTTTTGTCTAATTGCAGGTGTATGGGACATTTGTACAATCTACATATGAAGATAAGGAAGAAAGAGATGTTCATTTGCTGTCCAAAAAGTTCTCTCACGTCACTTTTGGCCCAAGAGAAGATAGAGTCCAAGTCTCTCACGTTCTGAATTCAGATTCGAACTGCACAGACATACCTGACTCAAAACGCACACAAGTTTTTCATACGGACTCCGAATTGGGTGATTCTTTTTTTGTTGGAACTAGATTTCGTGCACTTTCCAACCCAATTGGAATCACCTTCAAATTCGTCCGGAGCGTTGAGTTGTGGACGAAACAATCTGATGCTGCAGCAGAATCCGAGTCAAACTACAAGTCCAAAGGTGTTACATCACCTCCACTTGGGCCCATTGGCCTTGTACGACCTAGATTTAGTTTTAGGCTGCCTTGGGACATCCTCCCACCTCCTTGGCCGCCACCCCTTGCTCCTATATAAGTAGATCAATCTAGTAGCTTTTCCTTGGGATTTGTTTAGTTAAAAGTTAGCCATTGCAACTTCGTGTACTTCGTTTGTGTCCAACGACCAGACCAAGACCGCTTACGGATCCCCACCTTTATCAATACTTCATATATACTCGCAATATTCAGATTGCTTTTATCATATTCTTGCTTGTTCTTCGATTGCTTGCAGGAATAGACCTTCGTGGTCAGGTTGATTGTGCTCCGGCGTGGTCAATAACCTCTCGGAGTTGGTTTAGCGATTGCTAAGGCGCAACGTCGTGCACGTTTGTAGTCGGATCGTCAAAGTCGTCTCCACCAAATCGATAGTTATCATCTCATCGAAAGATCGGGACACCCCGCCTCTATCAAGTGGTATCAGTTTTCAGGTTGCTCGGTGAGAATTTCCAGTTTTCCTAGATTAGATTTATTTTCTTACCTATTGTCCAAGAAAAAGCCATAAAAAAGTTAGATCTGTTCATCATTTATCCAAGCCAGTCCGAGCCTTTGCAATTTTCTATTCATTGCTTGCATAGTTGAATTATCGGTTGCATCGTCGTGTTAGTTGCTGGTCTTAGTGTCTAGTTCCTTTAGAGTTTCGAGTTCTGTTCACATTAGTCATGCCGCAGCTGCATCATTATCCCTTCCGCTGTCCACCATTCCATCCATTAATTTCCACCACGTGCTACGCACTGTTCATTGTCATAATCATAGTTGAGGTCATTCACATCTTCGCCTGATCCAATCTGCATCTTATCTAGTTTGTCTTGGAAAGAGGGAGAAAAAAAAGATAGAGGAAAAAAAGAGAGGAAAAAAAAGAAAAAGAGAGAAGAAAAAGAAAAAAAAAGCGTGAGAAAAAAAAGAGAGAAGAAAAAAAATCGGATCTATCTAGAATCAATCTCGTACCTGAATTCGGATTGGAATCTGTTTTGCGCACAGTTCAGTAAAACAGGTGTATCTTTCTCATACGAAGTCCGTTTTGGCTCCGTGAGTACTCAAATTGAAGCTAGCAACGAGCCGCATCTAAATAGCTGCAGAAGCTTTTTCAATATTTGACACCTCAAAATCGGCTTCTAAATAGGTCTTTTTGCCCTCTGAAGTTCGTGAACACAGCTTGTTCCAATTTTTTAGGCCAGTTTTAGAATTCTTTGACTCCTCATATCAACTCGGAATTGAGTGATTCTTTTTGCATTGGAAAGCTTGAGTTAGTAGCATTCTTTGAAAGAATTTATCAGAAAATTGTCTCAAACTTTTCAAGAGGAAAGTTGGAGAGAGAGTTGTTGTATATCCTGCTTGGCAGTTGTTTTTCATCGTTATCTTCACTGCCGTTGTGATCTTCACTTATATCTTGCTGTCAATAGCTACTTAGTATCCTTCATTGATGCTAGTTGTGCTACGCCGTGACCTCATTAGTGTTCTAGGCTCGCGTCTCTAGTCCGGTCTAGCCTAGGACCAGCACAGTACCGTCGTTGAGCGTTTATTCAACATTGCATCTTTGAATTGATTATTGCTAATCTTTTGCTACCATATATAGCCAACCCAGCTCCACATATTTCTACACCGTGTATACGTACGCTCCCCTGGCAATCGCTTTACTCAATATTCGGAGTTACTTGACACCGCTGGTTGCCGATCACCGCCTGCTGCATGGTAAGAACTTGTAAGACATTGATATTTGCTTTACTGTGAGCGTTTTACCACCACATCCTAGTAGTTATAGGAACATTATTTTTGGGTTTTGTTTCTTGTTCTACTAATCATGACAGGATCCAGAGTCAATTCATGGGCTTTGTCGATCGCGGGAGACGTGCCACCACCTTTGCAAATACCACAACCGTCAAGAGAGGTGCACAAACATCCAAATGCACATGATCAGGTTAATGTATCTATACCACCATTTAATGGCCGTTTTAAACCTGCTTTATATATTGAATGGGAGTTCGACATAAAAAATATATTTGCTTCCCATAATTTCTGATGAGGACATGACTATCTTGGATATGACCAAAAATATTGCATATATGCATATTTGTCAGGTGATTTCTAGTGCAAACTATTCAATAATCTATTTATGTTATCCAGAACAAAAATACTTCACACACTTTTGTGTTTTGTCTAATTGCAGGTGTATGGGACATTTGTACAATCCACATATGAAGATAAGGAATAAAGATATGTTTATTTGATGTCCAAAAAGTTCTCTCACGTCACTTTTGGCCCAAGAGAAGATAGAGTCCAAGTTTCTCACGTTCTGGATTCAGATTCGGACTGCACAAACATACCTGACTCAAAACGCACACAAGTTTTTCATACGGACTCCGAATTGGGTGATTCTTTTTTTGTTGGAAACTAGAATTCGTGCACTTTCCAACCCAATTGGAATCACCTTCAAATTCGTCCGGAGCGTTGAGTTGTGGACGAAACAATCTGATGCTGCAGCAGAATCCGAGTCAAACTACAAGTCCAAAGGTGTTACATCACCTCCACTTGGGCCCATTGGCCTTGTACGACCTAGATTTAGTTTTAGGCTGCCTTGGGACGTCCTCCCACCTCCTTGGCCGCCACCCCTTGCTCCTATATAAGTAGATCCATCTAGTAGCTTTTTGCTGGGGATTTGTTTAGTTAAAAGTTAGCCATTGCAACTTCGTGTACTTCGTTTGTGTCCAACGACCAGACCAAGACCGCTTACGGATCCCCACCTTTATCAATACTTCATATATACTCGCAATATTCAGATTGCTTTTATCATATTCTTGCTTGTTCTTCGATTGCTTGCAGGAATAGACCTTCGTGGTCAGGTTGATTGTGCTCCAGCGTGGTCAATAACCTCTCGGAGTTGGTTTAGCGATTGCTAAGGCGCAACGTCGTGCACGTTTGTAGTCGGATCGTCAAAGTCATCTTCACCAAATCGATAGTTATCATCTCATCGAAAGATCGGGACACCCCGCCTCTATCAAGTGGTATCAGTTTTCAGGTTGCTCGGTGAGAATTTCCAGTTTTCCTAGATTAGATTTATTTTCTTACCTATTGTCCAAGAAAAAGCCACAAAAAAGTGTTAGATCTATTCATCCTAGGTCCAAGCCAATCTGAGCCTTTGCAATTTTCTTTTCATTGCTTGCATAGTTGAATTATCGGTTGCATCGTCGTGTCGAGTAGCTGTCTTAGTGTCTAGTTCGTTTAGAGTTTCGAGTTCTGTTCACATTAATCACGCCACCGCTGCATCATTATCTCTTCCGCTGTCCACCACCCATCCATCAATTTCCACCACGTGCTAACCACCATTCATTGTCATAATAATAGTTGAGATCTAGTTTGTTTTGGAAAGAGGGAGAAAAAAAGAGAGAAAAAAACGAGAGAAAAAAAGTCAGAAAAAAAGGAGAAGAAAAAGAAAAAAAAAGCGTGAGAAAAAAAAAGAAGAAAAAAAAATTGGATCTATCTAGAATCAATCTCGTACCTGAATTCGGATTGGAATCTGTTTTGTGCACTGTTCAGTAAAACAGGTGTATCTTCCTCATACGAAGTCCGTTTTGGCTCCGTGAGTACTCAAATTGAAGATAGTGACGAGCCACATCTAAATAGTTGCAGAACCTAGTTCAATATTTGACACCTCAAAATCGGCTTCTAAATAGGTCTTTTTGCCCTCCGAAGTTCGTGAACATAGCTTGTTCTAATTTTTCAGGCCAGTTTTAGAATTCTTTGACTCCTCATATCAACTCGGAATTGAGTGATTCTTTTTGCATTGGAAAGCTTGAGTTAGTAGCATTCTTTGAAAGAATTTATCAGAAAATTGTCTCAAACTTTTCAAGAGGAAAGTTGGAGAGAGAGTTGTTGTATATCCTGCTTGGCAGTTGTTTTTCATCATTATCTTCACTGCCGTTGTGATCTTCACTTATATCTTGCTGTCAAGAGCTACTTAGTATCCTTCATTGATGCTAGTTGTGCTATGACGTGACCTCATTAGTGTTCTAGGCTCGCGTCTCTAGTCCGGTCTAGCCTAGGACCAGCACAGTACCGTCGTTGAGCGTTTATTCAACATTGCATCTTTGAATTGATTATTGCTAATCTTTTGCTACCATATATAGCCAACCCAGCTCCACATATTTCTACACCGTGTATACATACGCTCCCCTGGCAATCGCTTTACTCAATATTCGAAGTTACTTGACACTGCTGGTTGCCGATCACCGCCTGCTGCATGGTAAGAACTTGTAAGACATTGATATTTGCTTTACTGTGAGTGTTTTACCACCACATCCTAGTAGTTATAGGAACATTATTTTTGGGTTTTGTTTCTTGTTCTACTAATCATGACAGGATCCAGAGTCAATTCATGGGCTTTGTCGATCGCGGGATACGTGCCACCACCTTTGCAAATACCACAACCGTCACGAGAGGTGCACAAACATCCAAATGCACATGATCAGGTTAATGTATCTATACCACCATTTAATGGCCGTTTTAAACCTGCTTTATATATTGAATGGGAGTTCGACATAAAAAATATATTTGCTTCCCATAATTTCAATGAACATAAAAAGGTTAAGGTTGCGGTTGGTTCTTTCACTGGTTATGCTTTGGTTTGGTGGAGTGAATATTGTCGGTTACACCCTGATTATATACCTACTACTTGGGATGATTTGAAACTTGCCATGCGACATACTTTCGTCCCTGCTTATTATACTCGTGACATGATTAAGAAGTTGCAACAGTTAAAACAAGGTAGTGAAACTGTAACAAAATATTATGATGATTTACAAACTACCTTGTTGCATTCCTCTTTAGAAGAAAGTGAAGATGATTTTATGGATAGATTTTGGGGAGGATTAAACCGTGATATTCAAGAGATACTAATTCATGAAGAGTGTTATCCTATGGACCATTTGTTTCATCTTGCTTGCAAAGCTAAACAGGAAATAAAACGACGTGTTGGCCACGAGGAGAACAAGCGCACGATGCACATTCCAAGAGTTGATATGATTGTTCCTTCAACTACTAGGCATACTATGACAACCACATCCGTTGTTGTCAGGACTACATCACCTCCACCATGTGACACATCGCCCCCGAGAGTGGCTACATTATCTGAGTTGATCATAAGAGGTAATGACAAAGGTACTGATCTTCCATCTCTACATGAGAATGATGAATGCATTGTCAATTTGAATGCACCATCTGATGAGCTACCCACTACTTTGATCACACCACCTATTTTAGAGGACTACGTTGATAATTTGACTTTGCCATGTGATCAAACAACTGAAATACCAACAATTTTGAGTGCACCCATTGAATTAACTATTGATGCAAAAGAACCAATGTTTAATCATTTTGATATGACCTGTAATCTTGGTGATGATTCTGTGTTGAATGACTTATTGCATGTTTGCTTATTTAAGCATGTTGTAGCATGTAAATTTGATGCAAGTAAGGTTTATTCACCAATGTTGGGATGGTTTAATGATGAACATTGTCAATCTTTTGAAATGAATAAGAGCTTCACTTATATGTGCAAACTGAGTTGCAATATTTTCATGCCTTCTACTTCTTGTGCTAATTTTTTGGCTTTAGATTTTATGAACTATGCAAGTTACTCATCTATTCATGTGTCATATATGCAAAAATCAAGGGAAGTAAAAATGGATGACATATACATATACAACATGTACACCTTGTCTCTTTTGTTAACCACATTTCAGATTAAGCAACGCCGAGGACGGCTTTATTTTCAAGAAGGGGAGGATGATGAGGACATGACTACCTTGGATATGACCAAAAATATTGCATATATGCATATTTGTCAGGTGATTTCTAGCGCAAACTATTCAATAATCTATTTATGTTATCCAGAACAAAAATACTTCACACACTTTTGTGTTTTGTCTAATTGCAGGTGTATGGGACATTTGTACAATCTACATATGAAGATAAGGAAGAAAGAGATGTTCATTTGCTGTCCAAAAAGTTCTCTCACGTCACTTTTGGCCCAAGAGAAGATAGAGTCCAAGTCTCTCACGTTCTGAATTCAGATTCGAACTGCACAGACATACCTGACTCAAAACGCACACAAGTTTTTCATACGGACTCCGAATTGGGTGATTCTTTTTTTGTTGGAACTAGATTTCGTGCACTTTCCAACCCAATTGGAATCACCTTCAAATTCGTCCGGAGCGTTGAGTTGTGGACGAAACAATCTGATGCTGCAGCAGAATCCGAGTCAAACTACAAGTCCAAAGGTGTTACATCACCTCCACTTGGGCCCATTGGCCTTGTACGACCTAGATTTAGTTTTAGGCTGCCTTGGGACATCCTCCCACCTCCTTGGCCGCCACCCCTTGTGATGAGGACATGACTACCTTGGATATGACCAAAAATATTGCATATATGCATATTTGTCAGGTGATTTCTATTGCAAACTATTCAATAATCTATTTATGTTATCCAGAACAAAAATACTTCACACACTTTTGTGTTTTGTCTAATTGCAGGTGTATGGGACATTTGTACAATCCACATATGAAGATAAGGAAGAAAGAGATGTTTATTTGCTGTCCAAAAAGTTCTCTCACGTCACTTTTGGCCCAAGAGAAGATAGAGTCCAAGTCTCTCACGTTCTGGATTCAGATTCGGACTACACAGACATACCTGACTCAAAACGCACACAAGTTTTTCATGCGGACTCCGAATTGGGTGATTCTTTTTTTGTTGGAAACTAGATTTCGTGCACTTTCCAACCCAATTGGAACCACCTTCAAATTAGTCTGGAGCGTTGAGTTGTGGACGAAACAATCTGATGCTGCAGCAGAATCCGAGTCAAACTACAAGTCCAAAGGTGTTACATCACCTCCACTTGGGCCCATTGGCCTTGTACGACCTAGATTTAGTTTTAGGCTGCCTTGGGACGTCCTCCCACCTCCTTGGCCGCCACCCCTTGCTCCTATATAAGTAGATCCATCTAGTAGGTTTTCCTTGGGATTTGTTTAGTTAAAAGTTAGCCATTGCAACTTCGTGTACTTCGTTTGTGTCCAACGACCAGACCAAGACCGCTTACGGATCCCCACCATTATCAATACCTCATATATATTTGCAATATTCAGATTGCTTTATCATATTCTTGCTCGTTCTTCGATTGCTTGCAGGAATAGACCTTCGTGGTCAGGCTGATCGTGCTTCCGGCATCATCAGTAACCTCAGGAGATTGGTTTAGCGATTGCTAAGGCGCAACGTCGTGCACGTTTGTAGTCGGATCGTCAAAGTCGTCTCCACCAAATCGATAGTTATCATCTCATCGAAAGATCGGGACACCCTCACCTCTATCAAGTGGTATCAGTTTTCAGGTTGCTCGGTGAGAATTTCCAGTTTTTCTAGATTAGATTTATTTTCTTACCTATTATCCACGAAAAAGCCACAAAAAAGAGTTAGATCTATTCATCCTTGGTCCAAGCCAGTCTAAGCCTTTGCAATTTTCTTTTCATTGCTTGCATAGTTGAATTATCGGTTGCATCGTCGTGTCGAGTTGCTGGTCTTAGTGTCTAGTTCCTTTAGAGTTTCGAGTTCTGTTCACATTAGTCACGCAGCCGCTGCATCATTATCCCATCCGCTATCCACCATCCAATCCACCAATTTCCACCACGTGCTACGCACTGTTTATTGTCATAATCATAGTTGAGGTCACTCACATCTTCGCCTGATCGAATCTGCATCTTATCTAGTTTGTCAAGAAAAAGAGGGAGAAAAAAAAGAGAGAAAAAAAACGAGAGATAAAAAAGAGAAAAAAAAGTCAGAGAAAAAAAGGAGAGAAAGAAAAAAAAAAGTGCGAGAAAAAAAAGAGAAAAAAAACAAAATTCAGATCTTTTTAGACTCAATCTCGTAGTTGAATTCGGATTGGAATCTGTTTTGTGCACTGTTCAGTAAAACAGCTTGGCTGTTGTTTCACATCATTATCTTTACTGCCGTTGTGATCTTCACTTATATCTTGCTGTCCAGAGCTACTTAGTATCCTTCATTGATGCTGGTTGTGCTACGACGTGACCTCATTACTGTTCTAGGCTCGCGTCTCTAGTTCGGTCTAGCCTAGGACCAGCACAGTACCGTCGTTGAGCGTTTATTCAACATTGCATCTTTGAATTGATTATTGCTAATCTTTTGCTACCATATATAGCCAACCCAGCTCCACATATTTCTACACCGTGTATACGTACGCTCCCCTGGCAATCGCTTTACTCAATATTCGGAGTTACTTGACACCGCTGGTTGCCGATCACCGCCTGCTGCATGGTAAGAACTTGTAAGACATTGATATTTGCTTTACTGTGAGCATTTTACCACCACATCCTAGTAGTTATACAAACATTATTTTTGGGTTTTGTTTCTTGTTCTACTAATCATGACAGGATCCAGAGTCAATTCATGGGCTTTGTCGATCGCGGGAGACGTGCCACCACCTTTGCAAATACCACAACCGTCACGAGAGGTGCACAAACATCCAAATGCACATGATCAGGTTAATGTATCTATACCACCATTTAATGGCCGTTTTAAACCTGTTTTATATATTGAATGGGAGTTCGACATAAAAAATATATTTGCTTCCCATAATTTCAATGAACATAAAAAGGTTAAGGTTGCGGTTGGTTCTTTCACTGGTTATGCTTTGGTTTGGTGGAGTGAATATTGTCGGTTACACCCTGATTATATACCTACTACTTGGGATGATTTGAAACTTGCCATGCGACATACTTTCGTCCCTGCTTATTATACTCATGACATGATTAAGAAGTTGCAACACTTAAAACAAGGTAGTGAAACTGTAACAAAATATTATGATGATTTACAAACTACCTTGTTGCATTCCTCTTTAGAAGAAAGTGAAGATGATTTTATGGATAGATTTTGGGGAGGATTAAACCGTGATATTCAAGAGATACTAATTCATGAAGAGTGTTATCCTATGGACCATTTGTTTCATCTTGCTTGCAAAGCTGAACAGGAAATAAAACGACGTGTTGGCCACGAGGAGAACAAGCGCACGGTGCACATTCCAAGAGTTGACATGATTGTTCCTTCAACTACTAGGCATACTATGACAACCACATCCGTTGTTGTCAGGACTACATCACCTCCGCCATGTGACACATCGCCCCCGAGAGTGGCTACATCATCTGAATTGATCATAAGAGGTAATGACAAAGGTACTGATCTTCCATCTCTACATGAGAATGATGAATGCCTTGTCAATTTGAATGCACCATCTGATGAGCTACCCACTACTTTGATCACACCACCTACTTTAGAGGACTACGTTGATAATTTGACTTTGCCATGTGATCAAACAACTGAAATACCAACAATTTTGAGTGCACCCATTGAATTAAATATTGATGCAAAAGAACCAATGTTTAATCATTTTGATATGACCTCTAATCTTGTTGATGATTCTATGTTGAATGACTTATTGCATGTTTGCTTATTTAAGCATGTTGTAGCATGTAAATTTGATGCAAGTAAGTTTTATTCACCAATGTTGGGATGGTTTAATGATGAACATTGTCAATCTTTTGAAATGAATAAGAGCTTCACTTATATGTGCAAACTGAGTTGCAATATTTTCATGCATTCTACTTCTTGTGCTAATTTTTTGGCTTTAGATTTTATGAACTATGCAAGTTACTCATCTATTCATGTGTCATATATGCAAAAATCAAGGGAAGTAAAAATGGATGACATGTACATATACAACATGTACACCTTGTCTCTTTTGTTAGCCACATTTCAGATTAAGCAACGCCGAGGACGGCTTTATTTTCAAGAAGGGGAGGATGATGAGGACATGACTACCTTGGATATGACCAAAAATATTGCATATATGCATATTTGTCAGGTGATTTCTATTGCAAACTATTCAATAATCTATTTATGTTATCCAGAACAAAAATACTTCACACACTTTTGTGTTTTGTCTAATTGCAGGTGTATGGGACATTTGTACAATCCACATATGAAGATAAGGAAGAAAGAGATGTTTATTTGCTGTCCAAAAAGTTCTCTCACGTCACTTTTGGCCCAAGAGAAGATAGAGTCCAAGTCTCTCACGTTCTGGATTCAGATTCGGACTACACAGACATACCTGACTCAAAACGCACACAAGTTTTTCATGCGGACTCCGAATTGGGTGATTCTTTTTTTGTTGGAAACTAGATTTCGTGCACTTTCCAACCCAATTGGAACCACCTTCAAATTAGTCTGGAGCGTTGAGTTGTGGACGAAACAATCTGATGCTGCAGCAGAATCCGAGTCAAACTACAAGTCCAAAGGTGTTACATCACCTCCACTTGGGCCCATTGGCCTTGTACGACCTAGATTTAGTTTTAGGCTGCCTTGGGACGTCCTCCCACCTCCTTGGCCGCCACCCCTTGCTCCTATATAAGTAGATCCATCTAGTAGGTTTTCCTTGGGATTTGTTTAGTTAAAAGTTAGCCATTGCAACTTCGTGTACTTCGTTTGTGTCCAACGACCAGACCAAGACCGCTTACGGATCCCCACCATTATCAATACCTCATATATATTTGCAATATTCAGATTGCTTTATCATATTCTTGCTCGTTCTTCGATTGCTTGCAGGAATAGACCTTCGTGGTCAGGCTGATCGTGCTTCCGGCATCATCAGTAACCTCAGGAGATTGGTTTAGCGATTGCTAAGGCGCAACGTCGTGCACGTTTGTAGTCGGATCGTCAAAGTCGTCTCCACCAAATCGATAGTTATCATCTCATCGAAAGATCGGGACACCCTCGCCTCTATCAAGTGGTATCAGTTTTCAGGTTGCTCGGTGAGAATTTCCAGTTTTCCTAGATTAGATTTATTTTCTTACCTATTGTCCAAGAAAAAGCCACAAAAAAGAGTTAGATCTATTCATCCTTGGTCCAAGCCAATCTGAGCCTTTGCAATTTTCTTTTCATTGCTTGCATAGTTGAATTATCGGTTGCATCGTCGTGTCGAGTTGCTGGTCTTAGTGTCTAGTTCGTTTAGAGTTTCGAGTTTCTGTTCACATTAGTCACGCAGCCGCTGCATCATTATCCCATCCGCTGTCCACCATCCCATCCACCAATTTCCACCACGTGCTACGCACTGTTTATTGTCATAATCATAGTTGAGGTCACTCACATCTTCGCCTGATCGAATCTGCATCTTATCTAGTTTGTCTTGGAAAGAGGGAGAAAAAGAATATAAAGAAAAAAAAGAGAGAAAAAAGGAAAGAAAAAAAAAAGAAAAAGAGGGAGAATAAAAAGAAAAAAAAGCGTAAGAAAAAAAAAAGAGAGAAAAAAATTGGATCTATCTAGAATCAATCTCGTACCTGAATTCGGATTGGAATCTGTTTTGCGCACTGTTCAGTAAAACAGGTGTATCTTCCTCATACGAAGTCCGTTTTGGCTCCGTGAGTACTCAAATTGAAGATAGCGACGAGCCTCATCTAAATAGTTGCAGAAGCTAGTTCAATATTTGACACCTCAAAATCGGCTTCTAAATAGGTCTTTTTGCCCTCCGAAGTTCGTGAACACAGCTTGTTCCAATTTTTTAGGCCAGTTTTAGAATTCTTTGACTCCTCATATCAACTCGGAATTGAGTGATTCTTTTTGCATTGGAAAGCTTGAGTTAGTAGCATTCTTTGAAAGAATTTATCAGAAAATTGTCTCAAACTTTTTAAGAGGAAAGTTGGAGAGATAGTTGTTGTATATCCTGCTTGGCAGTTGTTTTTCATCATTATCTTCACTGCCGTTGTGATCTTCACTTATATCTTGCTGTCAAGAGCTACTTAGTATCCTTCATTGATGCTAGTTGTGCTACGCCGTGACCTCATTAGTGTTCTAGGCTCGCGTCTCTAGTCCGGTCTAGCCTAGGACCAGCACAGTACCGTCGTTGAGCGTTTATTCAACATTGCATCTTTGAATTGATTATTGCTAATCTTTTGCTACCATATATAGCCAACCCAGCTCCACATATTTCTACACCGTGTATACGTACGCTCCCCTGGCAATCGCTTTACTCAATATTCGGAGTTACTTGACACCGCTGGTTGCCGATCACCGCCTGCTGCATGGTAAGAACTTGTAAGACATTGATATTTGCTTTACTGTGAGCGTTTTACCACCACATCCTAGTAGTTATATGAACATTATTTTTGGGTTTTGTTTCTTGTTCTACTAATCATGACAGGATCCAGAGTCAATTCATGGGCTTTGTCGATCGCGGGAGACGTGCCACCACCTTTGCAAATACCACAACCGTCACGAGAGGTGCACAAACATCCAAATGCACATGATCAGGTTAATGTATCTATACCACCATTTAATGGCCGTTTTAAACCTGTTTTATATATTGAATGGGAGTTCGACATAAAAAATATATTTGCTTCCCATAATTTCAATGAACATAAAAAGGTTAAGGTTGCGGTTGGTTCTTTCACTGGTTATGCTTTGGTTTGGTGGAGTGAATATTGTCGGTTACACCCTGATTATATACCTACTACTTGGGATGATTTGAAACTTGCCATGCGACATACTTTCGTCCCTGCTTATTATACTCGTGACATGATTAAGAAGTTGCAACACTTAAAACAAGGTAGTGAAACTGTAACAAAATATTATGATGATTTACAAACTACCTTGTTGCATTCCTCTTTAGAAGAAAGTGAAGATGATTTTATGGATAGATTTTGGGGAGGATTAAATCGTGATATTCAAGAGATACTAATTCATGAAGAGTGTTATCCTATGGACCATTTGTTTCATCTTGCTTGCAAAGCTGAACAGGAAATAAAACGACGTGTTGGCCACGAGGAGAACAAGTGCACGGTGCACATTCCAAGAGTTGATATGATTGTTCCTTCAACTACTAGGCATACTATGACAACCACATCCGTTGTTGTCAGGACTACATCACCTCCACCATGTGACACATCGCCCCCGAGAGTGGCTACATCATCTGAGTTGATCATAAGAGGTAATGACAAAGGTACTGATCTTCCATCTCTACATGAGAATGATGAATGCCTTGTCAATTTGAATGCAACATCTGATGAGCTACCCACTACTTTGATCACACCACCTATTTTAGAGGACTTCGTTGATAATTTGACTTTGCCATGTGATCAAACAACTGAAATACCAACAATTTTGAGTGCACCCATTGAATTAACTATTGATGCAAAAGAACCAATGTTTAATCATTTTGATATGACCTCTAATCTTGGTGATGATTCTGTGTTGAATGACTTATTGCATGTTTGCTTATTTAAGCATGTTGTAGCATGTAAATTTGATGCAAGTAAAGTTTATTCACCAATGTTGGGATGGTTTAATGATGAACATTGTCAATCTTTTGAAATGAATAAGAGCTTCACTTATATGTGCAAACTGAGTTGCAATATTTTCATGCCTTCTACTTCTTGTGCTATTTTTTTGGCTTTAGATTTTATGAACTATACAAGTTACTCGTCTATTCATGTGTCATATATGCAAAAATCAAGGGAAGTAAAAATGGATGACATATACATATACAACATGTACACCTTGTCTCTTTTGTTAGCCACATTTCAGATTAAGCAACACCGAGGACGGCTTTATTTTCAAGAAGGGGAGGATGATGAGGACATGACTACCTTGGATATGACCAAAAATATTGCATATATGCATATTTGTCAGGTGATTTCTAGTGCAAACTATTCAATAATCTATTTATGTTATCCAGAACAAAAATACTTCACACACTTTTGTGTTTTGTCTAATTGCAGGTGTATGGGACATTTGTACAATCCACATATGAAGATAAGGAAGAAAGAGATGTTTATTTGCTGTCCAAAAAGTTCTCTCACGTCACTTTTGGCCCAAGAGAAGATAGAGTCCAAGTCTCTCACGTTCTGGATTCAGATTCGGACTGCACAGACATACCTGATTCAAAACGCACACAAGTTTTTCATACGGACTCCGAATTGGGTGATTCTTTTTTTGTTGGAAACTAGATTTCGTGCACTTTCCAACCCAGTTGGAATCACCATCAAATTCGTCTGGAGCGTTGAGTTGTGGACGAAACAATCTAATGCTGCATCAGAATCCGAGTCAAACTACAAGTCCAAAGGTGTTACATCACCTCCACTTGGGCCCATGAGCCTTGTACGACCTAGATTTAGTTTTAGGCTGCCTTGGGACGTCCTCCCACCTCCTTGGCCGCCACCCCTTGCTCCTATATAAGTAGATCCATCTAGTAGCTTTTCCTTGGGATTTGTTTAGTTAAAAGTTAGCCAACGCAACTTCGTGTACTTCGTTTGTGTCCAACGACCAGACCAAGACCGCTTTCGGATCCCCACCTTTATCAATACTTCATACATATTTGCAATATTCAGATTGCTTTTATCATATTCTTGCTCGTTCTTCGATTGCTTGCAGGAATAGACCTTCGTGGTCAGGTTGATCGTGCACCGGCGTGGTCAATAACCTCTGGAGATTGGTTTAGCGATTGCTAAGGCGCAACGTCGTGCACGTTTGTAGTCGGATCGTCAAAGTCGTCTCCACCAAATCGATAGTTACCATCTCATCGAAAGATCGGGACCCTCGTCTCTATCAATATAGCCACTCTCGGGGGCGATGTGTCACATGGTGGAGGTGATGTAGTCCTGACAACAACGGATGTGGTTGTCATAGTATGCCTAGTAGTTGAAGGAACAATCATATCAACTCTTGGAATGTGCACCGTGCGCTTGTTCTCCTCGTGGCCAACACGTCGTTTTATTTCCTGTTCAGCTTTGCAAGCAAGATGAAACAAATGGTCCATAGGATAACACTCTTCATGAATTAGTATCTCTTGAATATCACGGTTTAATCCTCCCCAAAATCTATCCATAAAATCATCTTCACTTTCTTCTAAAGAGGAATGCAACAAGGTAGTTTGTAAATCATCATAATATTTTGTTACAGTTTCACTACCTTGTTTTAAGTGTTGCAACTTCTTAATCATGTCACGAGTATAATAAGCAGGGACGAAAGTATGTCGCATGGCAAGTTGCAAATCATCCCAAGTAGTAGGTATATAATCAGGGTGTAACCGACAATATTCACTCCACCAAACCAAAGCATAACCAATGAAAGAACCAACCGCAACCTTAACCTTTTTATGTTCATTGAAATTATGGGAAGCAAATATATTTTTTATGTCGAACTCCCATTCAATATATAAAGCAGGTTTAAAACGGCCATTAAATGGTGGTATAGATACATTAACCTGATCATGTGCATTTGGATGTTTGTGCACCTCTCGTGACGGTTGTGGTATTTGCAAAGGTGGTGGCACGTCTCCCGCGATCGACAAAGCCCATGAATTGACTCTGGATCCTGTCATGATTAGTAGAACAAGAAACAAAACCCAAAAATAATGTTCCTATAACTACTAGGATGTGGTGGTAAAACGCTCACAGTAAATCAAATATCAATGTCTTACAAGTTCTTACCATGCAGCAGGCGGTGATCGGCAACCAGCGGTGTCAAGTAACTCCGAATATTGAGTAAAGCGATTGCCAGGGGAGCGTACGTATACACGGTGTAGAAATATGTGGAGCTGGGTTGGCTATATATGGTAGCAAAAGATTAGCAATAATCAATTCAAAGATGCAATGTTGAATAAACGCTCAACGACGGTACTGTGCTGGTCCTAGGCTAGACCGGACTAGAGACGCGAGCCTAGAACACTAATGAGGTCACGGCGTAGCACAACTAGCATCAATAAAGGATACTAAGTAGCTCTTGACAGCAAGATATAAGTGAAGATCACAACGGCAGTGAAGATAATGATGAAAAACAACTGCCAAGCAGGATATACAACAACTCTCTCCAACTTTCCTCTTGAAAAGTTTGAGACAATTTTCTGATAAATTCTTTCAAAGAATGCTACTAACTCAAGCTTTCCAATGCAAAAAGAATCACTCAATTCCGAGTTGATATGAGGAGTCAAAGAATTCTAAAACTGGCCTAAAAAATTGGAACAAGCTGTGTTCACGAACTTCGGAGGGCAAAAAGACCTATTTAGAAGCCGATTTTGAGGTGTCAAATATTGAACTAGCTTGTGCAACTATTTACATGTGGCTCGTCGCTATCTTCAATTTGAGTACTCACGGAGCCAGAACGGACTTCGTATGAGGAAGATACACCTGTTTTACTGAACAGTGCGCAAAACAGATTCCAATCCGAATTCAGGTACGAGATTGATTCTAGATAGATCCAATTTTTTTTCTTCTCTCTTTTTTTTCTCACGCTTTTTTTTCTTTTTCTTCTCCCTCTTTTTCTTTTTTTTTCTTTCCTTTTTTCTTCCAAGACAAACTAGATAAGATGCAGATTCGATCAGGCGAAGATGTGAGTGACCTCAACTATGATTATGACAATAAACAGTGCGTAGCACGTGGTGGAAATTGGTGGATGGGATGGTGGACAGCGGATGGGATAATGATGCAGCGGCTGCGTGACTAATGTGAACAGAACTCGAAACTCTAAAGGAACTAGACACTAAGACCAGCAACTCAACACGGCGATGCAACCGATAATTCAATAATGCAAACAATGAAAAGAAAATTGCAAAGGCTCAGTCTGGCTAGGACAAAGGATGAATAGATCTAACTTTTGTTTTGTGGCTTTTTCGTGGACAATAGGTAAGAAAATAAATCTAATCTAGGAAAAACTGGAAATTCTCACCGAGCAACCTGAAAACTGATACCACTTGATAGAGGCGGGGGTGTCCCGATCTTTCGATGAGATGGTAACTATCGATTTGGTGGAGACGACTTTGACGATCCGACTACAAACGTGCACGACGTTGCGCCTTAGCAATCGCTAAACCAATCTCCAGAGGTTATTGACCACGCCGGTGCACGATCAACCTGACCACGAAGGTCTATTCCTGCAAGCAATCGAAGAACGAGCAAGAATATGATAAAAGCAATCTGAATATTGCAAATATGTATGAAGTATTGATAAAGGTGGGGATCCGAAAGCGGTCTTGGTCTGGTCGTTGGACACAAACGAAGTACACGAAGTTGCGTTGGCTAACTTTTAACTAAACAAATCCCAAGGAAAAAGCTACTAGATGGATCTACTTATATAGGAGGAAGGGGTGGCGGCCAAGTGATGAGGACATGACTACCTTGGATATGACCAAAAATATTGCATATATGCATATTTGTCAGGTGATTTCTAGTGCAAACTATTCAATAATCTATTTATGTTATCCAGAACAAAAATACTTCACACACTTTTGTGTTTTGTCTAATTGCAGGTGTATGGGACATTTGTACAATCCACATATGAAGATAAGGAAGAAAGAGATGTTTATTTGCTGTCCAAAAAGTTCTCTCACGTCACTTTTGGCCCAAGAGAAGATAGAGTCCAAGTCTCTCACGTTCTGGATTCAGATTCGGACTGCACAGACACACCTGACTCAAAACGCACACAAGTTTTTCATACGGACTCCGAATTGGGTGATTCTTTTTTTGTTGGAAACTAGATTTCGTGCACTTTCCAACTCAATTGGAATCACCTTCAAATTCGTCCGGAGCGTTGAGTTGTGGACGAAACAATCTGATGCTGCAGCAGAATCCGAGTCAAACTACAAGTCCAAAGGTGTTACATCACCTCCACTTGGGCCCATTGGCCTTGTACGACCTAGATTTAGTTTTAGGCTGCCTTGGGACGTCCTCCCACCTCCTTGGCCGCCACCCCTTGCCCCTATATAAGTAGATCCATCTAGTAGCTTTTCTTTGGGGATTTGTTTAGTTAAAAGTTAGCCATTGCAACTTCGTGTACTTCGTTTGTGTCCAACGACCAGACCAAGACCGCTTACGGATCCCCACCTTTATCAATACTTCATATATACTCGCAATATTCAGATTGCTTTTATCATATTCTTGCTTGTTCTTCGATTGCTTGCAGGAATAGACCTTCGTGGTCAGGTTGATTGTGCTCCGGCGTGGTCAATAACCTCTCGGAGTTGGTTTAGCGATTGCTAAGGCGCAACGTCGTGCACGTTTGTAGTCGGATCGTCAAAGTCGTCTCCACCAAATCGATAGTTATCATCTCATCGAAAGATCGGGACACCCCGCCTCTATCATTCCCCCTCTCTTCCTCCATATATACAGCCCTTAGGGCACCGTTTAGACTTTGGGTTTTGTTTAGATTAAAAGTTCGCCATAGCTGCAACTTCGCGTACTTCGTTTGTGTTCAACGACCAGACAAAGGCGTCACAGAACCCCACCTTGATCAATAAAGCTTTCATCTTATATTCGCAACATCCAGATTGCAATCTTAGTTTCTTGCTTGTTCTTCGTTTGCTCGCAGGAAACAGACCCTCGTGGTCAGGTTGATCGTGCTCCGGCGTGGTCAATAACCTCTCGGAGTTGGTTTAGCGATTGCTAAGGCGCGACGTCCTCGCACGTTCATAGTCGGATCGTCAAAGTCGACTTCCACCAAAGCGATATCCATCATCTCATCAAAAGACGGGACACCTTTGCGTCTATCAATGAGTGACTCCACCATACATCACACTGAGAGCATTTCCTATGAGAGGATGAGTGTGACCACCACTAGCCCCACAGATGAGAGCATGCCACACATCCTATGTGATGAGGACATGACTACCTTGGATATGACCAAAAATATTGCATATATGCATATTTGTCAGGTGATTTCTAGTGCAAACTATTCAATAATCTATTTATGTTATCCAGAACAAAAATACTTCACACACTTTTGTGTTTTGTCTAATTGCAGGTGTATGGGACATTTGTACAATCCACATATGAAGATAAGGAAGAAAGAGATGTTTATTTGCTGTCCAAAAAGTTCTCTCACGTCACTTTTGGCCCAAGAGAAGATAGAGTCCAAGTCTCTCACGTTCTGGATTCAGATTCGGACTGCACAGACATACCTGATTCAAAACGCACACAAGTTTTTCATACGGACTCCGAATTGGGTGATTCTTTTTTTGTTGGAAACTAGATTTCGTGCACTTTCCAACCCAATTGGAATCACCTTCAAATTCGTCCGGAGCGTTGAGTTGTGGACGAAACAATCTGATGCTGCAGCAGAATCCGAGTCAAACTACAAGTCCAAAGGTGTTACATCACCTCCACTTGGGCCCATTGGCCTTGTACGACCTAGATTTGGTTTTAGGCTGCCTTGGGACGTCCTCCCACCTCCTTGGCCGCCACCCCTTGCTCCTATATAAGTAGATCCATCTAGTAGCTTTTCCTTGGGATTTGTTTAGTTAAAAGTTAGCCAACGCAACTTCGTGTACTTCGTTTGTGTCCAACGACCAGACCAAGACCGCTTTCGGATCCCCACCTTTATCAATACTTCATACATATTTGCAATATTCAGATTGCTTTTATCATATTCTTGCTCGTTCTTCGATTGCTTGCAGGAATAGACCTTCGTGGTCAGGTTGATCGTGCACCGGCGTGGTCAATAACCTCTGGAGATTGGTTTAGCGATTGCTAAGGCGCAACGTCGTGCACGTTTGTAGTCGGATCGTCAAAGTCGTCTCCACCAAATCGATAGTTACCATCTCATCGAAAGATCGGGACACCCCCGCCTCTATCAAGTGGTATCAGTTTTCAGGTTGCTCGGTGAGAATTTCCAGTTTTTCCTAGATTAGATTTATTTTCTTACCTATTGTCCACGAAAAAGCCACAAAACAAAAGTTAGATCTATTCATCCTTTGTCCTAGCCAGACTGAGCCTTTGCAATTTTCTTTTCATTGTTTGCATTATTGAATTATCGGTTGCATCGCCGTGTTGAGTTGCTGGTCTTAGTGTCTAGTTCCTTTAGAGTTTCGAGTTCTGTTCACATTAGTCACGCAGCCGCTGCATCATTATCCCATCCGCTGTCCACCATCCCATCCACCAATTTCCACCACGTGCTACGCACTGTTTATTGTCATAATCATAGTTGAGGTCACTCACATCTTCGCCTGATCGAATCTGCATCTTATCTAGTTTGTCTTGGAAGAAAAAAGGAAAGAAAAAAAAAGAAAAAGAGGGAGAAGAAAAAGAAAAAAAAGCGTGAGAAAAAAAAGAGAGAAGAAAAAAAATTGGATCTATCTAGAATCAATCTCGTACCTGAATTCGGATTGGAATCTGTTTTGCGCACTGTTCAGTAAAACAGGTGTATCTTCCTCATACGAAGTCCGTTCTGGCTCCGTGAGTACTCAAATTGAAGATAGCGACGAGCCACATGTAAATAGTTGCACAAGCTAGTTCAATATTTGACACCTCAAAATCGGCTTCTAAATAGGTCTTTTTGCCCTCCGAAGTTCGTGAACACAGCTTGTTCCAATTTTTTAGGCCAGTTTTAGAATTCTTTGACTCCTCATATCAACTCGGAATTGAGTGATTCTTTTTGCATTGGAAAGCTTGAGTTAGTAGCATTCTTTGAAAGAATTTATCAGAAAATTGTCTCAAACTTTTCAAGAGGAAAGTTGGAGAGAGTTGTTGTATATCCTGCTTGGCAGTTGTTTTTCATCATTATCTTCACTGCCGTTGTGATCTTCACTTATATCTTGCTGTCAAGAGCTACTTAGTATCCTTTATTGATGCTAGTTGTGCTACGCCGTGACCTCATTAGTGTTCTAGGCTCGCGTCTCTAGTCCGGTCTAGCCTAGGACCAGCACAGTACCGTCGTTGAGCGTTTATTCAACATTGCATCTTTGAATTGATTATTGCTAATCTTTTGCTACCATATATAGCCAACCCAGCTCCACATATTTCTACACCGTGTATACGTACGCTCCCCTGGCAATCGCTTTACTCAATATTCGGAGTTACTTGACACCGCTGGTTGCCGATCACCGCCTGCTGCATGGTAAGAACTTGTAAGACATTGATATTTGATTTACTGTGAGCGTTTTACCACCACATCCTAGTAGTTATAGGAACATTATTTTTGGGTTTTGTTTCTTGTTCTACTAATCATGTCAGGATCCAGAGTCAATTCATGGGCTTTGTCGATCGCGGGAGACGTGCCACCACCTTTGGAAATACCACAACCGTCACGAGAGGTGCACAAACATCCAAATGCAGATGATCAGGTTAATGTATCTATACCACCATTTAATGGCCGTTTTAAACCTGCTTTATATATTGAATGGGAGTTCGACATAAAAAATATATTTGCTTCCCATAATTTCGATGAACATAAAAAGGTTAAGGTTGCGGTTGGTTCTTTCACTGGTTATGCTTTGGTTTGGTGGAGTGAATATTGTCGGTTACACCCTGATTATATACCTACTACTTGGGATGATTTGAAACTTGCCATGCGACATACTTTCGTCCCTGCTTATTATACTCGTGACATGATTAAGAAGTTGCAACACTTAAAACAAGGTAGTGAAACTGTAACAAAATATTATGATGATTTACAAACTACCTTGTGGCATTCCTCTTTAGAAGAAAGTGAAGATGATTTTATGGATAGATTTTGGGGAGGATTAAACCGTGATATTCAAGAGATACTAATTCATGAAGAGTGTTATTCTATGGACCATTTGTTTCATCTTGCTTGCAAAGCTGAACAGGAAATAAAACGACGTGTTGGCCATGAGGAGAACAAGCGCACGGTGCACATTCCAAGAGTTGATATGATTGTTCCTTCAACTACTAGGCATACTATGACAACCACATCCGTTGTTGTCAGGACTACATCACCTCCACCATGTGACACATCGCCCCCGAGAGTGGCTACATCATCTGAGTTGATCATAAGAGGTAATGACAAAGGTACTGATCTTCCATCTCTACATGACAATGATGAATGCCTTGTCAATTTGAATGCACCATCTGATGAGCTACCCACTACTTTGATCACACCACCTATTTTAGAGGACTACGTTGATAATTTGACTTTGCCATGTGATCAAACAACTGAAATACCAACAATTTTGAGTGCACCCACTGAATTAACTATTGATGCAAAAGAACCAATGTTTAATCATTTTGATATGACCTCTAATCTTGGTGATGATTCTGTGTTGAATGACTTATTGCATGTTTGCTTATTTAAGCATGTTGTAGCATGTAAATTTGATGCAAGTAAGGTTTATTCACCAATGTTGGGATGGTTTAATGATGAACATTGTCAATCTTTTGAAATGAATAAGAGCTTCACTTATATGTGCAAACTGAGTTGCAATATTTTCATGCCTTCTATTTCTTGTGCTAATTTTTTGGCTTTAGATTTTATGAACTATGCAAGTTACTCATCTATTCATGCGTCATATATGCAAAAATCAAGGGAAGTAAAAATGGATGACATATACATATACAACATGTACACCTTGTCTCTTTTGTTAGCCATATTTCAGATTAAGCAACGCCGAGGACGGCTTTATTTTCAAGAAGGGGAGGATGATGAGGACATGACTACCTTGGATATGACCAAAAATATTGCATATATGCATATTTGTCAGGTGATTTCTAGTGCAAACTATTCAATAATCTATTTATGTTATCCAGAACAAAAATACTTCACACACTTTTGTGTTTTGTCTAATTGCAGGTGTATGGGACATTTGTACAATCCACATATGAAGATAAGGAAGAAAGAGATGTTTATTTGCTGTCCAAAAAGTTCTCTCACGTCACTTTTGGCCCAAGAGAAGATAGAGTCCAAGTCTCTCACGTTTTGGATTCAGATTCGGACTGCACAGACATACCTGACTCAAAACACACACAAGTTTTTCATACGGACTCCGAATTGGGTGATTCTTTTTTTGTTGGAAACTAGATTTCGTGCACTTTCCAACCCAGTTGGAATCATCATCAAATTCGTCCGGAGCGTTGAGTTGTGGACGAAACAATCTGATGCTGCATCAGAATCCGAGTCAAACTACAAGTCCAAAGGTGTTACATCACCTCCACTTGGGCCCATGAGCCTTGTACGACCTAGATTTAGTTTTAGGCTGCCTTGGGACGTCCTCCCACCTCCTTGGCCGCCACCCCTTGCTCCTATATAAGTAGATCCATCTAGTAGCTTTTCCTTGGGATTTGTTTAGTTAAAAGTTAGCCAACGCAACTTCGTGTACTTCGTTTGTGTCCAACGACCAGACCAAGACCGCTTTCGGATCCCCACCTTTATCAATACTTCATACATATTTGCAATATTCAGATTGCTTTTATCATATTCTTGCTCGTTCTTCGATTGCTTGCAGGAATAGACCTTCGTGGTCAGGTTGATCGTGCACCGGCGTGGTCAATAACCTCTGGAGATTGGTTTAGCGATTGCTAAGGCGCAACGTCGTGCACGTTTGTAGTCGGATCGTCAAAGTCGTCTCCACCAAATCGATAGGTACCATCTCATCGAAAGATCGGGACACCCCCGTCTCTATCACTATGTGAGGTTGAGCGCCATTTGAGTGACTCCACCAACAATATGAGTGAGTGCATCCTTGAGGGAGTGAGTGAGCCACAACACTTAGTGAGTGAGGTAGTTGACACGGCATGTGAGGACACCATGATTTCTAATGACTTAACCTCTACTCCTAGTGTGTTTTCTTCTTTGGTGCTAGGTCCCATATATGATGACGCGCCGATTCGCGATGACTACGTCCTCCCTTTGGACACGACGATGGTCATTGTGGAATATGATGCACCCCCACATGGTTCCATCAATATGAAGATGACCACCATTTGGTCTTTCCCACCTCACCTACACCACTTGAGTGGAATGACAAAGGTAACAAAGGTGACGGTGATGCTCTAGTCCCACTAGTGGACATTCTTGAGATTGATTGCTTGCATGATGTTGACCCACCTATTACCATGCTTCATGCTAGTGAAACTTCTTCATGCCTTGACTTACCTATATATGATGAATATGATGATGAGCATGCTGAGTTGCCTAGTTGTGATGCTATGCTTCATAGGATATCTTGTGAAAATTCTATTGGTCACATCATGTTTGATAATCCGCTTGACTTGTCATATGCTATGCATGAGATCTCCCGTATGTCATATTTGCAATCTCATCGTAGTGACTATGCATATGCCATTAAAATAAACCCAATTTGCACATATGGCATAGATGACAAGCCCATGGTTATTGGCATTTGTTTTTCTTGTAATGATATTGATATGCTCCCTTTGCATCATTTATCTAATATGCCATGCCATGACCACCTAGCTTTGGATATGCATTGTTTACCATGTTGTCCATTTTCTCCATATTATGCTTTCGATATTGCTCATGAGGAGACCCCCATAGTTTCCTCATACCCATTAGGAGATTTTGATCCATCCTATGATTTGCATGATTTCCATGATTGCTTGCACCATATGCATTCCATGAATAACAATGCTCTAGATATTGCTCGTGATGCATTACAAAACTTGAGTCTCCATTATGCCATACATAATAACAAACCTCTTATGATGGATGACATGTTTCTATATCACGCATCTCATTTATTTGAGCATTGGCTATTTTGTGCTCACCGACACATGCACGTGCGCATCATGATGGATGATGTGTACATCTACCACGCACACACAATTTTTCCTTTGTCTTTGTTTTGTGTAGGTACCCATGAATACTTGTCAACCTCGCAATCCCACGAGTTGACAAAACAAGCTCTTGAGAGCAATGACGATTTGGGACCCCGTGGACTATCCTTACCACCGTCCCCTTCGCGCAAGGACTACGCGCATCTCCTCTACTTGGCTCTCACACGGCTATGGGCCATTTACCACTTGTCACATTATGCTCATTTTACCGTGTTCACTTTGCATGCTATGATTGCTTCTATGCCTTTGCCATGCAATTGTGACCCTTGCTTGCATCTACCCATGTTTCATCATTATGCTACTTCTATGTGTATTTGCATGCTTGGTGGAGATCTTGTTGCTTTTGCCATGTTTATCATGTGCCTCATGCTATTTTACTCATATCTTGCCTTTATGCTTGTGATATGTCATGTGCATTATTCATGCCCACTATTTGCACATATGACATGATTGCCATGATTCCTTCTAGTATGTTGCATCTTCGCACTACTAGCATGCTTGACTTGATTGCTATGATTGCTTGCTATGTTGCATCACCCATGTTCCACTATCACTTGCTTTCTTGGGTTGATGACATATATGCATACACTTGTTCTCGCATCATATGCCTACATACTATGAAATGCTCCCTTGTCCTTTCTTATGATGAGCATGATGCATACACTTATTGGGTATCTCGCCCCTTGAATGATAGGTCTTGCTTTTGCACTAACCTCATTTGTTTTTCCAAGTGTTTCTCATGTTCTTTCATTTTGAAGGATTCACAAGACATCGACATCGACCTATGGTACATCCATGCCTACCGTGTACATGGCGATACGGTTTATGATCCGAGGTCGGATCTTTTCAAAGGGGGAGGAGATGATACGGAGCATCCCATGTTCATCTCCATGTACACCTTCATAGCACATCAAGCCCCAAGTGGACCTACCGGACTTAAGGTGAACCCGCTCCTCTTCAAGATTTACATGAATATCCATAGGACTTGGCTGCTACCTCACCACGGAATGTTGTGCATCTTCAGGTACGAGGACGACCACCGCCAAGCAGCTAAGGAGCTTCTCGGAGGCCAAGGAGAAGGACCCCAAGGCCACAAGGAAGAAGATGGAACTCAACAGGAGCTGGACAGGAAGTCCCAGGCGGCCCCGTGCACACGGGCCACCGAGACCCCGTGCGCACGGACTACTCAAGGAGCTGATGCTGGAGCACCCCGTGCGCACGGGCCTGTACCGTGCCCACGGTACCCCCGTGCACACGGGCCCAACTTACCCCGTGCGCACGGGCTCATCAGGATGGGCGGCTGTGATCCCCATTCTGAGCCCCTCTTCGACCCCAAGACTATATAATCCGTACCTAGACCATTTTTTTAGGGTTAGCAAAGGATATGTTAGACATATGAGAGCTTTGCTCCATGGATCCACTCCACTAGGAGATCAAGACCTCCTCTTGGAGTGACCTAGCTCAAGATCCCCTTGTGGGAAGGATCCCAATCATAGGATCATCAAGCCCTCATCTCCTTCATAGGATTTGGGATGAACTCTACCATGTATCTTATTTCCCTTTGTTGTTCATGTACCTTGTGGATCTCATGTGTTTGATTGTCTAGTGGATGTGCTATTTGACTTGTTCTTGAGTGCTCCTCTTGTTTTCCCTCCTTTTTTCATCTTGTTCTTGGGGATTCCACCTCCAATTCGTGAAAGATCTTCTCTATAGGGTTCCACCCTACATCATTTCCCCACACATATGGACTCTAAAAATAGCCTATACTAATGTATTTCGAAATTACATGGGCCTGGCCCAATAAAAAGGTGACGCAGCACCTATAATAGCCTCTAGACGAAATTTATGAAGTGGCATCTTGTATATTTCGTCCAAGGCTTCATGCACTCATTATGGTGGCTTCGAAGACCTGAAATCATCACTCGTAACTCCGTTCTTGTTCCCCTTGCGCATGCCATCATCTCCATGATTTTTCTTGCTCCAATGTTCATCCTTCTCCAAGCTAGGCCCTTCATTTGTAAGCAAAACAAATGTATCCAATTTAGGCAGCATCATATTCTCATGAACATTAGAATCATTACCAAGAAATGAAAGTACCTGGTAATTTAGTTGGCGTGCGCGAGCTCTAGTAATTGGTCCAGTATGTATAGCAGCAGGGGCTGTGTGTGTAACAATGGTATTGATGTCCTCATCACCTCGCGAGGGCTCGAGTGGAGAGGATGGAATAGATTTGATCCCCCTCTACAGTGACGTCTAGCGTATACTTATAGTGTCCTTGATCCTCTTCCCTCATAGCTTAGGCGGGAATGGATCTCACAATGGCCAATTTGAAAGGGGACAAGTAGTATATCTTATCCTGACGAAAGGTGGTCTTCGCCTGCAAAGCTTCTGGCCATGACGTAGCAGTGAGCTCGGCGATGACATCCGTCCTGCCAAGCTTGTTGTCTTGGTCTCGTTGCACCGGAATGGAAAGCTTTGGGGCCTTCCTCGAGAACCTGCGCCTGCCCTTGCTCCCTTAGCACCAAAGAGGAAATTGTTCCCTCTGCACCCGCTAGCGCTCATCTGGCCTTGGTCGTCATGGCTCACGTCATCACAGCCTCATGAGGCGAGGGGCTTCCATAGAGATCTCCGCTCCTCGGGAGGCAGCCTAGGGAGGGCGCTCCTCTGGAGTGCTTGGCGTCGTTCGCCTCGCGAGGCCAGGGGGCTCGCGAGTGTCTTTTCTTGGGGGTCCGGCAGCTGGGCCGTACTGGGCCATCGATGAGCCCATGTGATGGGCCGCAGGCAGGCAAGTCTAGGTACCCCCAATCCCAAAACGCCGACAGGGAGGAGGCCTTCAAAGTGGAGGTATGTGTGGTCGCGCCGAGTTTCTTCTTGGGCGCCATGGACGAAGAAGATGACGATGAAGATCGATGCGTTGTTCACTGCTTTGGGTCGCACAAGCGCTTCCGCCTACCTGGCACGCCAAAGATGTCGTGGATGAACATGATCACCTATGGGGCCATGAGCCCCTATGTGGTTCGGCAAGGGGGAAGATCACGTTGCACAAAGAGCGGAAGCCATGAGGCAGCACGACAATGGGGCTCTCGTCGTTTTTACCCACGTTCGCGCCGCTGGTTAGCGTAAAACCCTACTCCTACTTTGTTGGATTGGATGGACGAAGACACAACAACATGCAACGCTCAAGCCCGTCAAGGTGGCCTTGGGGAGTGCTGCTACGTGCGTACAAGTGTGAGGGGGTCTGAATCCCTCTCTAGGTTGCCTGGGGCCTCCTTTTATAGCTTAAGGGGTAACCATAGTGGCAAAACAGTCATTATCTTGTGATCAGATAGCTAATAGTGCTATCATACCTAACTCTGGCACGTAGGGCAAAATGCCATAAATGCTACCTTAGGTGATAGAGGCAAAGGTGTCCTGTCTTTCGATGAGATGATGGATATCGCTTTGGTGGAAGTCGACTTTGACGATCCGACTACGAACGTGCGAGGACGTCGCGCCTTAGCAATCGCTAAACCAACTCCGAGAGGTTATTGACCACGCCGGAGCACGATCAACCTGACCACGAGGGTCTATTTCCTGCGAGCAAACGAAGAACAAGCAAGAAACTAAGATTGCAATCTGGATATTGCGAATATAAGATGAAAGCTTTATTGATCAAGGTGGGGTTCTGTGACGCCTTTGTCTGGTCGTTGAACACAAACGAAGTACGCGAAGTTGCAGCTATGGCGAACTTTTAATCTAAACAAAACCCAAAGTCTAAACGGTGCCCTAAGGGTTGTATATATGGAGGAAGAGAGGGGGAATTTCGTGGCCCTTGGTGGAGGGGTCCGAAATCAACCCTATCTCTTGTTTCCCCACACATACGGACTCTAAAAATAGCCTATACTTATGTATTTCGAAATTACGTGGGCCTGGCCCAATAAAAAGGTGACGCAGCACCTATAATAGCCTCTGGACGAAATTTATGAAGTGACATCTTGTATATTTCGTCCAAGGCTTCATGCACTCGTTATGGAGGCTTCAAAGACCTGAAATCATCACTTGTAACTCTGTTCTTGTTCCCCTTGCGCATGCCATCATCTCCATGCTTGTTCTTGCTCCAATGTTCATCCTTCTCCAAGCTAGGCCCTTCATTTGTAAGCAAAACAAAAGTATCCAATTTAGGCAGCATCATATTCTCATGAACATTAGAATCATTACCAAGAAACGAAAGTACCTGGTAATTTAGTTGGCGTGCGCGAGCTCTAGTAATTGGTCCAATATGTATAGCAGCAGGGGCTGTGGGTGTAACAATGGTATTGATGTCCTCATCATTAGGTGGCATGCGGGGGTGCATCCCCGGCAAGCCTATACCACCGCTTAGCCAGCTCTACTTATCACTTTGACACGCCCTTAGACGGGTGTCAAATGGGCATGATCTATCTCCTCGCAAAACGCCACATGCTTAGTGAGAACCACTTAGCTGCTTAGGGGCTTGACACCGCATTGATAAGCGAATGGCATTGTGATGCGGTGGCAATCTGGCCTGCGTCTGCCAGGGGCAGGGCTTGTCGGGCCTTCCTGGATGGGTGCGTGCCACAGTCTCCGGTCACCCCGGAGGCACGGCTGGCACGGTTTGGATCTGCTCCTACTTGCCGCGTCGACCTTGCCAACCTCGCCTAGCCAGCAAGGGACACTTCTCTTGGAATCTTTGAGATGTATGTTTGGCTTGGTCTTCTTGAGACACTCCTTGATCTCACGAAGAGCGGCTTCTTTGGCTTGGCCTTGTGTTGTGCGTTGGTGCTGAATGCATGATTGCCAGCACGCCTGTGCATGGGTCTGGTCAACAAACATGAATGTTTGTTGCATAGAAATCCTTTGGTAACAAGTTACAAAAAAGCTTGAAAAAGTATACTGCCATGCCACACTCTAGGCACGATCTCCGGGAGCTCCTGAAAGGGTCTTCTGGCTTGTTGCTCCGGTGTGCATAGATGATGTTGAGAGAATTGCTTCTGCAAATGCCTCGGGAGATGTCTGTTGAGCAGGTGGACTTGACACTGGTGGTGGCACTGTGGCAGTGGGAGTGGCGGTAGGAGTAGAGTGAGTAGGCCTCGTGTCTGCAACTGGCTGGGCAGTAGACCTGGGTGCCCTTGGCAGAGTCTGGGATCTGTCAGTGGTAGGTCTGTCATCACTGTTCTCAACATCATCTCCCAGCTTCTTGACAATGGATTGGATCTCTGTGACCTTGACATCCAGATTATACATCTTATCTTCCACTATCCACTCTAGGCTCAATCCTCGGAGTTGCTTCCAATAGATATGTCAGTTGATCTTGCTTGGTCTTGAGATTCACAATGAATGCATTGGGAGCACTTGTTGCCTTTGCTGCTTTAGCTGCCTTTGGTTTATCAGCCTTCTCTTGAGCCTCAACTGAAGTTGGATGGGAAGCATCCATCACTACTTCATTATCCTCAAATTCTGGCCGAAGAAGTGCTCTTTGTCAAGCATATATGTGTTAATACCAACCTTACAATTGATAAGCATTTGTATATGTGGTGCATATCCACATGACCTCTTCTGATCAGCAACAGTCTGTTTGATTGTCTCAACAATCAGGCTCGTGATTTTGAACTTCTATGGTATGTCAAACAAATGCAGTCGGTTGATGGAGTGGCCATGGATCATTCTCTCATCTCCAAACTTAGGCAATAAGGTGTGCCTCAAGATATAGTGTAGTGGCCAAACCAACAAGCACAAAGTAGATGGAGCCAAACTTGTGAGTATCCAATGCAGCATCAGGAATGCTCTTGTACATGTGAGCCATTGTGCTTTGATCCATCCTGGGTTTGCCATATATATCAACGTCATTCTCTCCTTCTTTTGGGGACTTCATAAGAGCAGCCAACTCTGATATTGTTGACTGTTACCCAGTGCCCTCAGTCACCCACACAATCTTTCCATCTGGATAGAAGTGTGAGTGGAGTAAAACTGCATCACCATCTCATCATTCCACTGGTTAGCTTTTGTCCCACAAAAGCATCAACACATGTCAGTCCAAAGCTCTCATGAACGTGTGGGAACTAGTCTTCATTTGCATCTATGTACTTCCAATCAACCCACTTCATGTTGCTTATGATGGGATTCTTTTCAAGCAAGACTGTCTAATAGAAATCTTGTTGTTCTTTGGTGTGGAAGCGATAATCAACAACTACTCTCCTCCTGAAAGAATAAGGATCAACCTTCCTCTAGGCTCTCAGTCCACTATCCTTTCTCAGCTTCATGTTCTCAGCCACTGGATGTCTATCATCGTGATCTAGAATCTTAGGCTTCAATTTCCTGAGCACTTGGGGCTCTTCATCTTCTTGAACCTCTGGCAATGGGGCCTTGTTCTTCTTAGCAGCAGGGATGTTTCTAGTGGATATCTTTGGAGCAGCAGCCTTAGGTGCAGGAGCTGGAGCTTTGGGCTTGGGCTTCGAGGGAGCAGCACATGTCTTAATGGCATCAGCCATTAACTTCTGAGACTTAGAAGGGGGTGCAGTTGGTTCCTCTTCCTCCTCATCTTCATCTTCATCCCTCATCATGGATGGTCTGCCAATCACTCTGACAATTGTCTTCTTGACTATTTCTTTCCTCTTCTTCTTCCCATCAGCAGCTTCTTCTTCTTCTCTTGGCTCAAGAGTGAATACCATATTCTCTTGTGTAATAGTTGACTTTCTGGCCTTTGACATAGGAACTCTCTTGGCAGGAGCCTTCTTCTAGAGACCTGGCTTTGTGGCAGCAGCAGCAGCATACTCTTTCTTTAGCACTTTCTTTTTTCAGGTTGCTTCCTCTTCAACCACAAAGTCTTCATCCTCACTCTCTGAGGTTCTCTTCTTTCTTTGTCTAGTGGCGGCTTTGGGAAGATTGCTAGGTGATAGAGGCGGAGGTGTCCCGTCTTTCGATGAGATGATGGATATCGCTTTGGTGGAAGTCGACTTTGACGATCCGACTACGAACGTGCGAGGACGTCGCGCCTTAGCAATCGCTAAACCAACTCCGAGAGGTTATTGACCACGCCGGAGCACGATCAACCTGACCACGAGGGTCTGTTTCCTGCGAGCAAACGAAGAACAAGCAAGAAACTAAGATTGCAAGCGGATATTGCGAATATAAGATGAAAGCTTTATTGATCAAGGTGGGGTTTTGTGACGCCTTTGTCTGGTCGTTGAACACAAACGAAGTACGCGAAGTTGCAGCTATGGCGAACTTTTAATCTAAACAAAACCCAAAGTCTAAACGATGCCCTAAGGGCTATATATATGGAGGAAGAGGGGGGAATTTCGTGGCCCTTGGTGGAGGGGTCCGAAATCAACCCTATCTCTTGTTTCCCCACACATACGGACTCTAAAAATAGCCTATACTTATGAATTTCGAAATTACATGGGCCTGGCCCAATAACAAGGTGACGCAGCACCTAAAATAGCCTCGGGACGAAATTTATGAAGTGGCATCTTGTATATTTCGTCCAAGGCTTCATGCACCCATTATGGTGGCTTCAAAGTCCTGAAATCATCACTTGTAACTCCGTTCTTGTTCCCCTTGCGCATGCCATCATCTCCATGCTTGTTCTTGCTCCAATGTTCATCCTTCTCCAAGCTAGGCCCTTCATTTGTAAGCAAAACAAATGTATCCAATTTAGGCAGCATCATATTCTCATGAACATTAGAATCATTACCAAGAAACGAAAGTACCTGGTAATTTAGTTGGCGTGCACGAGCTCTAGTAATTGGTCCAGTATGTATAGCAGCAAGGGCTGTGGGTGTAACAATTGTATTGATGTCCTCATCATCCTCCCCTTCTTGAAATGAAGTCGTCCTCGACGGAAGTTCATCTTCCTCACCCAAATAAGGCTTCAAATCTGCAATGTTAAAAGTGGGACTAACCCCAAAATCTGCAGGCAGCTCAAGTTTATATGCATTATCATTTATTTTCTCTAACACCTTAAAGGGACCATCAGCACGTGGCATTAACTTTGATTTACGCAAATCAGGAAATCTATCCTTACGCAAATGTAACCAAACAAGATCTCCAGGTGCAAACACAACATGTTTTCTACCCTTATCTCCAGCAAGTTTATATTTAGCATTCATGCGCTCAATGTTTTCCTTAGTTAACTCATGCATTTTTAAAATCAATTCAGCACGTTGTTTAGCATCAAAATTAACCTTCTCCGAAGATGGAAGAGGCAATGATAGAGGCAAAGGTGTCCCGTCTTTCGATGAGATGATGGATTTCGCTTTGGTGGAAGTCGACTTTGACGATCCGACTACGAACGTGCGAGGACGTCGCGCCTTAGCAATCGCTAAACCAACTCCGAGAGGTTATTGACCACGCCGGAGCACGATCAACCTGACCACGAGGGTCTGTTTCCTGCGAGCAAACGAAGAACAAGCAAGAAACTAAGATTGCAATCTGGATATTGCGAATATAAGATGAAAGCTTTATTGATCAAGGTGGGGTTCTGTGACGCCTTTGTCTGGTCGTTGAACACAAACGAAGTACGCGAAGTTGCAGCTATGGCGAACTTTTAATCTAAACAAAACCCCCAAAGTCTAAACGATGCCCTAAGGGCTGTATATATGGAGGAAGAGGGGGAGAATTTCGTGGCCCTTGGTGGAGGGGTCCGAAATCAACCCTATCTCTTGTTTCCCCACACATACGGACTCTAAAAATAGCCTATACTTATGTATTTCGAAATTACATGGGCCTGGCCCAATAATAAGGTGACGCAGCACCTAAAATAGCCTCGGGACGAAATTTATGAAGTGGCGTCTTGTATATTTCGTCCAAGGCTTCATGCACCCATTATGGTGGCTTCAAAGTCCTGAAATCATCACTTGTAACTCCGTTCTTGTTTCCCTTGCGCATGCCATCATCTCCATGCTTGTTCTTGCTCCAATGTTCATCCTTCTCCAAGCTAGGCCCTTCATTTGTAAGCAAAACAAATGTATCCAATTTAGGCAGCATCATATTCTCATGAACATTAGAATCATTACCAAGAAACGAAAGTACCTGGTAATTTAGTTGGCGTGCACGAGCTCTAGTAATTGGTCCAGTATGTATAGCAGCAGGGGCTGTGGGTGTAACAATTGTATTGATGTCCTCATCAGGATATGAGTCCGCTAGTGACTATGATGAGGAGACATTAGCTCTTATTACACGTGAAGAACATGGTGGAGATGATTCTGATCATGAGACGCAATACATGGCTCCTGAAGACGCTGACAGGTATGAATGTTTAGTTGCTCAACGTGTTTTGAGTGTGCAGGTCACACAAGCTGAGCAAAATCAGAGGCACAATTTGTTCCATACCAAGGGAGTTGTGAAGGAACGTTCTGTGCGCGTCATAATAGACGGAGGGAGCTGCAACAACTTGGCTAGCATGGAGATGGTGGAGAAGCTTTCTCTCACCACAAGACCACATCCACATCCTTACTACATCCAATGGTCCAACAACAGCGGCAAGGTTAAGGTAACACGTACTGTTCGTGTGCATTTTAGTATCTCTACATATGCTGATTATGTTGATTGTGATGTGGTACCTATGCAAGCATGTTCCTTATTACTTGGTAGACCATGGCAATTTGATAAAAATTCTGTACACCATGGTAGAAACAATCACTATACTCTTGTTCATAAGGATAAAAATATTACTTTGCTTCCTATGACTCCTGATTCCATTTTGACAGATGATATTAATAGAGCTAATAAAGCACAACAGGAGAAGAATAAGAGTGAAAATCAGATTGTGGCAAAAGAATTTGAGCAACAAATGAAGCATAATAATAAACCATCTAGTGTTGCTTCTGAAATTAAATTGAAAAGTGCATGTTTATTTGCCACCAAATCTGATATTGATGAGCTAGATTTCAGCAAATCTGTTTGCTATGCTTTTGTGTGCAAAGAGGCATTATTTTCATTCGAGGACGTGCCTTCCTCTTTGCCTCCTGCTGTCACTAACATTTTGCAGGAGTTCGCTGACGTTTTTCCACAAGACGTGCCACCGGGATTACCGCCTATTCGAGGGATTGAGCATCAGATTGACTTAATTCCCGGTGCTTCACTGCCAAACCGTGCACCATACCGTACCAATCCAGAGGAGACGAAGGAGATTATGCGTCAATTACAAGAGCTTCTCGACAAAGGTTATATACGCGAATCCCTTAGTCCTTGTGCTGTTCCTATTATTCTAGTGCCGAAAAAGGATGGCACATCACGTATGTGTGTTGATTGTAGAGGCATTAATAATATTACTATTCGTTATCGTCATCCTATTCCTAGGCTAGATGATATGCTTGATGAATTGAGTGGCTCTACAATATTCTCCAAAGTTGATTTGCGTAGTGGCTACCATCAAATTCGTATGAAATTGGGAGATGAATGGAAAACAACATTTAAAACTAAGTTTGGATTATATGAGTGGTTAGTCATGCCTTTTGGGTTAACTAATGCACCTAGTACTTTCATGAGATTAATGAACGAAGTTTTACGTGCTTTCATTGGACGATTTGTGGTAGTTTACTTTGATGACATATTGATTTATAGCAGATCTTTGGAAGAACATTTGGAACATTTACGTGCTGTTTTTATTGCTCTACGTGATGCACGTTTGTTTGGTAACCTTGGGAAGTGCACCTTTTGCACCGACCGCGTATCTTTTCTTGGCTATGTTGTTACTCCACAGGGAATTGAAGTTGATAAAGCCAAGATTGAAGCTATTGAGAGTTGGCCGCAGCCCAAAACGGTCACACAAGCGAGGAGTTTTCTTGGCCTCGCTGGATTCTATAGGCGTTTTGTGAGAGATTTCAGCACCATTGCTGCACCTCTCAATGAGCTTACAAAGAAAGATGTGCCTTTTCTTTGGGGTACCGCACAGGAAGAAGCCTTCACGGTATTGAAAGATAAGTTGACACATGCTCCTTTACTCCAACTTCCTGATTTTAATAAGACTTTTGAGCTTGAATGTGATGCTAGTGGAATTGGATTAGGAGGTGTGTTATTACAAGATGGCAAACCTGTTGCATACTTTTCTGAAAAATTGAGTGGGCCTAGTCTGAATTATTCTACTTATGATAAAGAATTATATGCTCTTGTTCGGACTTTACAAACATGGCAACATTATTTATGGCCCAAAGAATTTGTTATACATTCTGATCATGAATCTTTGAAACATATTAAAAGTCAAGCTAAACTGAATCGTAGACATGCTAAATGGGTTGAATTCATTGAGACTTTCCCTTATGTCATTAAACACAAGAAGGGAAAAGAAAATGTTATTGCTGATGCATTGTCTCGTCGCTATACTATGCTTTCACAACTTGACTTCAAAATATTTGGTTTGGAGACCATCAAAGATCAATATGTGCATGATGCTGATTTTAAAGATGTAATGCAGAATTGTAATGAAGGAAGAATGTGGAACAAGTTTGTTGTTAACGATGGATTTGTGTTTCGTGCTAACAAGCTATGCATTCCAGCTAGCTCCGTTCGTCTTTTGTTGTTGCAGGAGGCGCATGGAGGAGGATTAATGGGACACTTTGGCGTGAAGAAGACGGAGGACGTACTTGCTACACATTTCTTTTGGCCAAAGATGAGACGGGATGTTGAGCGTTTTATTGCTCGCTGCACTACATGTCAAAAAGCTAAGTCACGACTCAATCCTCATGGTTTATATATGCCTTTGCCTGTACCTAGTGTTCCTTGGGAGGATATATCTATGGACTTTGTTTTAGGTTTACCTCGAACAAAGAAGGGGAGGGATAGCATATTTGTTGTCGTGGATAGATTCTCGAAAATGGCACACTTTATACCATGTCATAAAAGCGATGATGCTGTTAGTGTTGCTGATTTGTTCTTTTGTGAAATTATTCGCTTGCATGGTGTGCCAAATACTATTGTTTCAGATCGTGATACTAAATTTCTTAGCCACTTTTGGAGATGTTTATGGGCTAAGTTGGGGACTAAACTGCTTTTTAGTACTACTTGTCACCCCCAAACTGATGGACAAACTGAAGTAGTCAATAGAACGTTGTCTACTATGCTTAGGGCTGTTTTGAAGAATAATAAGAAAATGTGGGAGGAATGCTTGCCTCATATTGAATTTGCTTATAATCGTTCATTGCATTCTACTACTAAGATGTGCCCTTTTGAAGTTGTGTATGGTTTCCTACCTCATGCACCTATTGATTTGTTGCCTCTTCCATCTTCGGAGAAGGTTAATTTTGATGCTAAACAACGTGCTGAATTGATTTTAAAAATGCATGAGTTAACTAAGGAAAACATTGAGCGGATGAATGCTAAATATAAACTTGCTGGAGATAAGGGTAGAAAACATGTTGTGTTTGCACCTGGAGATCTTGTTTGGTTACATTTGCGTAAGGATAGATTTCCCGATTTGCGCAAATCAAAGCTAATGCCACGTGCTGATGGTCCCTTTAAGGTGTTAGAGAAAATAAATGATAATGCATATAAACTTGAGCTGCCTCTAGATTTTGGGGTTAGTCCCACTTTTAACATTGCAGATTTGAAGCCTTATTTGGGTGAGGAAGATGAACTTCCGTCGAGGACGACTTCATTTCAAGAAGGGGAGGATGATGAGGACATCAATACAATTGTTACACCCACAGCCCCTGCTGCTATACATACTGGACCAATTACTAGAGCTCGTGCACGCCAACTAAATTACCAGGTACTTTCGTTTCTTGGTAATGATTCTAATGTTCATGAGAATATGATGCTGCCTAAATTGGATACATTTGTTTTGCTTACAAATGAAGGGTCTAGCTTGGAGAAGGATGAACATTGGAGCAAGAACAAGCATGGAGATGATGGCATGCGCAAGGGGAACAAGAACGGAGTTACAAGTGATGATTTCAGGACTTTGAAGCCACCATAATGGGTGCATGAAGCCTTGGACGAAATATACAAGATGCCACTTCATAAATTTCGTCCCGAGGCTATTTTAGGTGTTGCGTCACCTTATTATTGGGCCAGGCCCATGTAATTTCGAAATACATAAGTATAGGCTATTTTTAGAGTCCGTATGTGTGGGGAAACAAGAGATAGGGTTGATTTCGGACCCCTCCACCAAGGGTCACGAAATTCCCCCCTCTTCCTCCATATATACAGCCCTTAGGGCATCGTTTAGACTTTGGGTTTTGTTTAGATTAAAAGTTCGCCATAGCTGCAACTTCGCGTACTTCGTTTGTGTTCAACGACCAGACAAAGGCGTCACAGAACCCCACCTTGATCAATAAAGCTTTCATCTTATATTCGCAATATGCAGATTGCAATCTTAGTTTCTTGCTTGTTCTTCGTTTGCTCGCAGGAAACAGACCCTCGTGGTCAGGTTGATCGTGCTCCGGCGTGGTCAATAACCTCTCGGAGTTGGTTTAGCGATTGCTAAGGCGCGACGTCCTCGCACGTTCGTAGTCGGATCGTCAAAGTCGACTTCCACCAAAGCGAAATTCACCATCTCATCGAAAGACGGGACACCTTTGCCTCTATCACCAAGTAATAAGGAACATGCTTGCATAGGTACCACATCACAATCAACATAATCAGCATATGTAGAGATACTAAAATGCACACGAACAGTACGTGTTACCTTAACCTTGCCGCTGTTGTTGAACCATTGGATGTAGTAAGGATGTGGATGTGGTCTTGTGGTGAGAGAAAGCTTCTCCACCATCTCCATGCTAGCCAAGTTGTTGCAGCTCCCTCCGTCTATTATGACGCGCACAGAACGTTCCTTCACAACTCCCTTGGTATGGAACAAATTGTGCCTCTGATTTTGCTCAGCTTGTGTGACCTGCACACTCAAAACACGTTGAGCAACTAAACATTCATACCTGTCAGCGTCTTCAGGAGCCATGTATTGCGTCTCATGATCAGAATCATCTCCACCATGTTCTTCACGTGTAATAAGAGCCAATGTCTCCTCATCATAGTCACTAGCGGACTCATATCCACCATCCGCGGTAGCAATCATCAAACGCGGAGATTTGCATTCCCTCGCATAATGACCTCCTCCCTTACAATGATGACAAATAATATCACTTGTGTGCCCTGTTGATGCCATGGAAGAAGAAGAACGCTGTGCAGGCCCCGCAGGTGCGCTCTTGGCAGATAATGGTGGTTGTGCCTGTTTTCTTGTATCACGGCTGGAGGTGGCACCGGATGGAGGTGCTGGTGCAGTTGAAGTAGAAGATGCACGTGGTGTCCATGATGAAGGTCGGCCTGCAGAAAAGTTAGTTCGCCCCAATGCTTGTCGATCCTGCAGTTCACGTTCAGCTTTACAAGCAAGATGGAATAAACGAGTGATATTAGTATACTCCTTATAGTCTAGAATGGTCTGAATCTCTCTATTTAATCCACCCAGAAAACGTGCAAGCATAGCTTCATTCTCCTCAACAATACCACATCGAATCATGCCAGTTTGTAATTCCTGATAATATTCTTCTACAGAATTTTTTCCTTGTCTTAAACGCTGCAATTTTTGAAGCAATTCACGTTGATAATATGGTGGAACCCAACGCGTACGCATAGCAGTTTTCAAAGTAGCCCAAGTAGTTGGAATAGGATATAATCTACAATGTTCAGACCACCATACACATGCAAAACTAGTGAAAGCACAAACAGCAGCAGCAACTCGTCTCTCCTCAGGATATTGTAAACATGTAAATCGTTGTTCAGTTTCTAACTCCCAAGTAAGATATATATCAGGAACATATCTACCCTCAAATGGTGGAATATTCAATTTCAGTTTAGGAATATGGACATCATCTCGTACCTGAGGTGGTGGTGCAGGCCTACCATTACGAATATATACCTGAGGTCGACCGGCTGGTGGTGGTGCTGGTGGCTGCTCATAGATCTGATTTTGATCAACCTCATCCTCATAATCGCCCGCATACTCATCATCCTCCTGGGTACCAGCAGGAGCAGTAGCAGGAGCCAAAGAAACACCAACAGCAGTAACAGCGGCACCAGAATTTTGTCCTGGCACAATAGGAACACGCTGTGCTCGTCCATACTGATTCGGAAGGGGGCGTAGTTGTTGTTGTTGCAGAGGTGCGACAGGTGCAGCCGGTGGTGGAAGACGCGCAAGCAGTTCATTAAATCTGTTATCGAGCTTTGTTTCGAACGTCTTCTCAAGGCCAGTGATCTTCTCCATGGCCTCTTCAGAATTGTTCAGCACATCTTGTACCTGTTCAGTCATCATTTGCTGAAACTTATCATGAAGCTCCTTGTTCGATAAGTTCTCCCAGTCAATCTCGTCGGCTTGTGATCCTGGCATGGTTAGCAGCAATAGAAACACACAAGAATATGATCCTACAGACTACTAAGAAGTGGTGGTGGTGTATCACAAATCCGTCAAGCAAATCTCAAATTCTTACCAGTTCTTACCCAGCAGCAGGCGGTGATCGGCAACCGTTGTAGTCGAAAACTCTCAAAGCTTGGATAGAGCGATTACCAAGGAGAGTCAAACACACGACGTAGATGTATGTGGAGCTGGGAAGGCTTATAGTATGGTAGCAAAAAGGGTCAGCAATAATCAATTCAGAGATGCAAAGTTGAATAAACGCTCAACGACGGTACTGTGCTGGTCCTAGGCTAGACTGTGCTAGAGACGCGAGCCTAGAACACCAACAAAATCACGGCGCGGCACGTAAACAAGGGAAAAGCACACTCTGAATTTTTTTTTTCGCTCTTTTTTTTTGCGCTCTTTT
>NC_057804.1:303800767-303838668 GCF_018294505.1 Triticum aestivum | reverse complement strand
AAAATCACTATAATGGCGAGTGTCTCAAAACTCTTCCTAGGTCAAACTGACAGGATGGGCACGAAATTTTTTTTTTGCGACCAATTTTTTTTTTCGACTGCCCGGACCCAAAAACTGGAAACAGGTCAAAAAAAAACTTCCTATAATGGCACCTGTCTCAAAACACTCAGAAACACCTAAAAATAGGATAGCCAGAAAATTTTTCGAATTTTTTTTTTCCGAAACCTACTCCGGCAAGGAAACACGAATCGGAATCTAGATGGATCTCGAAAACAAACCTAATATGCAAGGAACTCAGATTGGTGGTGGATATATGGTGGTGGTATATGGCAGCGGTGGTGGTAGCGGTGGTAGTATATGGATATGGATATGAATCGGTGGTGGTATATGAATCGGTGGTGGTATATGGATACGGATTCGGAGCGGTGGCGGATAAGCGGCGGTGGTAGATGGCAGGGGCGATGATGATGGTGCGGCGGCGGCGTGACAACTTATGACCAGAACTCGAAACTCTAAAAGACTAGACTCTAAGACCAGCAACTAGACACGACGATGCAACCGCAAATTCAACAAAGCAAAACCCTAAAAAGGTTATGCAAAGGCTCAGATTGGTTCGGATATGATGAACTAACCCTAATTTTTTTTGTGGCTTTTTCGTGGACTGTAGGTATGAAGAACAGACTCGATCTAAACTACGAAAAACTGTAAAATCTCACCGAGCAACCTGGAAATCTGATACCACTTGATAGAGGCGGAGGTGTCCCGTCTTTCGATGAGATGATGGATATCGCTTTGGTGGAAGTCGACTTTGACGATCCGACTACGAACGTGCGAGGACGTCGCGCCTTAGCAATCGCTAAACCAACTCCGAGAGGTTATTGACCACGCCGGAGCACGATCAACCTGACCACGAGGGTCTGTTTCCTGCGAGCAAACGAAGAACAAGCAAGAAACTAAGATTGCAATCTGGATATTGCGAATATAAGATGAAAGCTTTATTGATCAAGGTGGGGTTCTGTGATGCCTTTGTCTGGTCGTTGAACACAAACGAAGTACGCGAAGTTGCAGCTATGGCGAACTTTTAATCTAAACAAAACCCAAAGTCTAAACGATGCCCTAAGGGCTGTATATATGGAGGAAGAGGGGGGGGGGAATTTCGTGGCCCTTGGTGGAGGGGTCCGAAATCAACCCTATCTCTTGTTTCCCCACACATACGGACTCTAAAAATAGCCTATACTTATGTATTTCGAAATTACATGGGCCTGGCCCAATAATAAGGTGACGCAGCACCTAAAATAGCCTCGGGACGAAATTTGTGAAGTGGCATCTTGTATATTTCGTCCAAGGCTTCATGCACCCATTATGGTGGCTTCAAAGTCCTGAAATCATCACTTGTAACTCCGTTCTTGTTTCCCTTGCGCATGCCATCATCTCCATGCTTGTTCTTGCTCCAATGTTCATCCTTCTCCAAGCTAGGCCCTTCATTTGTAAGCAAAACAAATGTATCCAATTTAGGCAGCATCATATTCTCATGAACATTAGAATCATTACCAAGAAACGAAAGTACCTGGTAATTTAGTTGGCGTGCACGAGCTCTAGTAATTGGTCCAGTATGTATAGCAGCAGGGGCTGTGGGTGTAACAATTGTATTGATGTCCTCATCATCCTCCCCTTCTTGAAATGAAGTCGTCCTCGACGGAAGTTCATCTTCCTCACCCAAATAAGGCTTCAAATCTGCAATGTCAAAAGTGGGACTAACCCCAAAATCTGCAGGCGGCTCAAGTTTATATGCATTATCATTTATTTTCTCTAACACCTTAAAGGGACCATCAGCACGTGGCATTAACTTTGATTTGCGCAAATCAGGAAATCTATCCTTACGCAAATGTAACCAAACAAGATCTCCAGGTGCAAACACAACATGTTTTCTACCCTTATCTCCAGCAAGTTTATATTTAGCATTCATGCGCTGAATGTTTTCCTTAGTTAACTCATGCATTTTTAAAATCAATTCAGCACGTTGTTTAGCATCAAAATTAACCTTCTCCGAAGATGGAAGAGGCAACAAATCAATAGGTGCATGAGGTAGGAAACCATACACAACTTCAAAAGGGCACATCTTAGTAGTAGAATGCAATGAACGATTATAAGCAAATTCAATATGAGGCAAGCATTCCTCCCACATTTTCTTATTATTCTTCAAAACAGCCCTAAGCATAGTAGACAACGTTCTATTGACTACTTCAGTTTGTCCATCAGTTTGGGGGTGACAAGTAGTACTAAAAAGCAGTTTAGTCCCCAACTTAGCCCATAAACATCTCCAAAAGTGGCTAAGAAATTTAGTATCACGATCTGAAACAATAGTATTTGGCACACCATGCAAGCGAATAATTTCACAAAAGAACAAATCAGCAACACTAACAGCATCATCGCTTTTATGACATGGTATAAAGTGTGCCATTTTCGAGAATCTATCCACGACAACAAATATGCTATCCCTCCCCTTCTTTGTTCGAGGTAAACCTAAAACAAAGTCCATAGATATATCCTCCCAAGGAACACTAGGTACAGGCAAAGGCATATATAAACCATGAGGATTGAGTCGTGACTTAGCTTTTTGACATGTAGTGCAGCGAGCAATAAAACGCTCAACATCCCGTCTCATCTTTGGCCAAAAGAAATGTGTAGCAAGTACGTCCTCCGTCTTCTTCACGCCAAAGTGTCCCATTAATCCTCCTCCATGCGCCTCCTGCAACAACAAAAGACGAACGGAGCTAGCTGGAATGCATAGCTTGTTAGCACGAAACACAAATCCATCGTTAACAACAAACTTGTTCCACATTCTTCCTTCTTTACAATTCTTCATTACATCTTTAAAATCAGCATCATGCACATATTGATCTTTGATGGTCTCCAAACCAAATATTTTGAAGTCAAGTTGTGAAAGCATAGTATAGCGACGAGACAATGCATCAGCAATAACATTTTCTTTTCCCTTCTTGTGTTTAATGACATAAGGGAAAGTCTCAATGAATTCAACCCATTTAGCATGTCTACGATTCAGTTTAGCTTGACTTTTAATATGTTTCAAAGATTCATGATCAGAATGTATAACAAATTCTTTGGGCCATAAATAATGTTGCCATGTTTCTAAAGTCCGAACAAGAGCATATAATTCTTTATCATAAGTAGAATAATTCAGACTAGGCCCACTCAATTTTTCAGAAAAGTATGCAACAGGTTTGCCATCTTGTAATAACACACCTCCTAATCCAATTCCACTAGCATCACATTCAAGCTCAAAAGTCTTATTAAAATCAGGAAGTTGGAGTAAAGGAGCATGTGTCAACTTATCTTTCAATACCGTGAAGACTTCTTCCTGTGCAGTACCCCAAACAAAAGGCACATCTTTCTTTGTAAGCTCATTGAGAGGTGCAGCAATGGTGCTGAAATCTCTCACAAAACGCCGATAGAATCCAGCGAGGCCAAGAAAACTCCTCACTTGTGTGACCGTTTTGGGCTGCGGCCAACTCTCAATAGCTTCAATCTTGGCTTTATCAACTTCAATTCCCTGTGGAGTAACAACATAGCCAAGAAAAGATACTCGGTCGGTGCAAAAGGTGCACTTCCCAAGGTTACCAAACAAACGTGCATCACGTAGAGCAATAAAAACAGCACGTAAATGTTCCAAATGTTCCTCCAAAGATCTGCTATAAATCAATATGTCATCAAAGTAAACTACCACAAATCGTCCAATGAAAGCACGTAAAACTTCGTTCATTAATCTCATGAAAGTACTAGGTGCATTAGTTAACCCAAAAGGCATGAGTAACCACTCATATAATCCAAACTTAGTTTTAAATGCTGTTTTTCATTCATCTCCCAATTTCATATGAATTTGATGGTAGCCACTACGCAAATCAACTTTGGAGAATATTGTAGAGCCACTCAATTCATCAAGCATATCATCTAGCCTAGGAATAGGATGACGATAACGAATAGTAATATTATTAATGCCTCTACAATCAACACACATACGTGATGATAGAGGCAAAGGTGTCCCGTCTTTCGATGAGATGGTGGATTTCGCTTTGGTGGAAGTCGACTTTGACGATCCGACTACGAACGTGCGAGGACGTCGCGCCTTAGCAATCGCTAAACCAACTCCGAGAGGTTATTGACCACGCCGGAGCACGATCAACCTGACCACGAGGGTCTGTTTCCTGCGAGCAAACGAAGAACAAGCAAGAAACTGAGATTGCAATCTGGATATTGCGAATATAAGATGAAAGCTTTATTGATCAAGGTGGGGTTCTGTGACGCCTTTGTCTGGTCGTTGAACACAAACGAAGTACGCGAAGTTGCAGCTATGGCGAACTTTTAATCTAAACAGAACCCAAAGTCTAAACGATGCCCTAAGGGCTGTATATATGGAGGAAGAGGGGGGAATTTCGTGGCCCTTGGTGGAGGGGTCCGAAATCAACCCTATCTCTTGTTTCCCCACACATACGGACTCTAAAAATAGCCTATACTTATGTATTTCGAAATTACATGGGCCTGGCCCAATAATAAGGTGACGCAACACCTAAAATAGCCTCGGGACGAAATTTATGAAGTGGCATCTTGTATATTTCGTCCAAGGCTTCATGCACCCATTATGGTGGCTTCAAAGTCCTGAAATCATCACTTGTAACTCCGTTCTTGTTCCCCTTGCGCATGCCATCATCTCCATGCTTGTTCTTGCTCCAATGTTCATCCTTCTCCAAGCTAGGCCCTTCATTTGTAAGCAAAACAAAAGTATCCAATTTAGGCAGCATCATATTCTCATGAACATTAGAATCATTACCAAGAAACGAAAGTACCTGGTAATTTAGTTGGCGTGCACGAGCTCTAGTAATTGGTCCAGTATGTATAGCAGCAGGGGCTGTGGGTGTAACAATTGTATTGATGTCCTCATCACTAGGAGTGCTTCTATTGCCATTATCATAGCTACCACCAGGGCTTGTGCCCTCACTGAGATTAACTTCCTCCTTCGACATGTTGTGGCTTTCACTAGCATCAGACATCTTGCAAGCAGACCTTGTGAATAGGTAGGTATGGGCAGAGTGGATGAGCATCACAAAAAGCAGCTAATTTTGAAAAAACCTGTGTCCAAACCTTAGTTTTAGCTTTTTCCAGAAAGCATTCGGAGCTATGGATATGAAAATCTCGGTGACAACAAAGTAGTAACAGAGTCTAAACACACAACATCGGTTAGACCGAGTTGAAGTTCGGTGACTCCAAGATCTAGGATTTCACTAAGGTTTTGCTTTCGGTCCCACCGATCAGTACACTTTGGTGGCACCGAGTTGTACTTAGTGCAATGGACAGGACCAATTGGTGGGACCGAAAACTTCATTTCGGTCAGTTTGAGATGAGCTCGGCGGAAACCTATCCCTAAGATTTTTAATCAAATCTAATCTAAAGGATTTTTTTGTGGATAGGAAGTTCGCATTCGCGGCAAGAAGCTGGGCATTAACTTTGTACAAAGAATCATAAAAGGGGAATAGCACAAAGAGGTCAAACCGTACCCTAACATGGTGATGATTCGCTATGGTGGCAAGGCGGTGGAGAATCCCATGGACGACGGTGGGGACCTATGGCGGAGGTGCACAAGCGGAGATGGCAACAATCCAGAGACCAAGGGGCGGCAGCACTAGGACATGGGCTCGTGTGGTTTGAAGAAGTTTTCAACCGTATGGGTACGCAGAGTATATATAACCAGTCGCTGTTGGTGGCACTGATTGGAATGGTTCGGTGGCGCCGAGATGCAAAATTGCATGCAGTCAGTGCAACTCGGTGGGACCGAGGCATTCTAATTGGTATCACCGGGATGAAAACCTAGATCCATCTAATGATTTCGGTGGGACCGAATAGGAGTGAGTTGGTCTGACCGAAATTCACAAGAAGGATTTTGAAGGCAACCCTTGACCGATCGGTGACTCTGAATGCTCCTCACCTGGAGGGTCCGAAAAAAAACTTGTTCTATTTTTGTGATGTTGCATGAATAGAGTTTGAGAAGAGAAAAAACATAGATAGCCAGAGAAGGTTCTTAGGCATCCTTGTCCATCCATTTGGCCAATAAAACCAAGACAACCAAAAACAACAAATGGATGTCCTAAAATGGAGAAATTATGCAACCAACATGCTCACACAACCGGATAGCAAATGAAATATGTGACAAAGAGTGCACAAATAATTCTAACATCTATCAAGCAATTGGTGATGACTAGGTCATCTATATATGAGTATATTGACTTAGGAGTCAGATGAGAACATTTGATCATAGGTCATACTCATCGTTTAAGAATAAGTGGGGTTACCACTTTTACATAGAGCATTGATGTGTTCACACCATTAGAGTTTCTTTAGCTCAATATTTTAGAGTAAAGCTCCCCCCTAGATGTGATATCCCCCCTAAGAGGGATGAACTAACCTTGGGTTTTGTCGATGATGACTTCATGTAGATAGTGAGGATGTGGATGCTTAATGTTGATATAGATCTTTTGGAACTATCCATTGGAGTGTCGCACTTTCAATACCTGCATGGGTTAGTCCCACAAGGAACATACAAAGATATCCATAGACATAGAGTGAATTGCATACTTGATGATGTCCACGAAATCATTTGGTTACCTTATCCCTTGTCTTACCAACCAGAGGGTTTGTGACTCCATGAAATAGTGCAAGATATGAAAGTTGATTGCACAAGTCATCACCAAAGTGAATATGAGTGAAGTATGTTGGCAGAGTCAACCTCAAGAACACCCTAGTTCTTCTTCTTTGGGATCCACATCAACTTGATGGGAACCCTTGGAGTTCTAGTTGTACTTGATGATGTAGAGCTTGACGTAGTCTTGGGAACCGACTTGACCATGGCCTTAGGAGCTTCTTCAAATGAGTCAATCTCTTCTTGAAGCTTGTCCTTGCCTTTTAGGTTGTGGTCTTATGGTGGAAGACCGTCTTGAGCTTGTGTTCCCTTGAAAGAAGTGGGGTCATACTTCTCTTGTTGAGGAACAAACTTCATCTTAGGGTATTAATCTTCTTCCCACTCAGCTCCATTGGCATTGAACTTTCGTTCAAAACCAACACCTTGATTCTCCCAGTGTCGTCCTTGCTTGCGTATAATTTATTCAAATTGCTTACTCCCGGCAAGGCTCATGTAAACACCTTTCTCTATAATTCCCTTCAATAAGCTATTTTCTTGCTCAAGTGTAACTTGGCTAAGAGGATCATTAGTGGAATCAAGAGAACTACTAGAAGCAACAATATTGGATTTAACATGGTTACTGTTACAACTAGAGGAAGAATCTTTCTTGCTCTTATTGCTAGATTTCACTTGTGGCATATAAGTAGACAAGAGAAGACATTTGGAAAGATAAGAGAACTCTTATTTCGAAGATCATCATCGATAGCTTTTAGAAACGCATGCTCTTGCTCAAAATTTAGCTTCTCGAAGCGTAGCTTCTTCATGACCCACAAGTATAGGGGATCAATCATAATCCTTTCGATAAGTAAGAGTGTCGAACCCAACGAGGAGCAGAAGGAAATGACAAGCGGTTTTCAGCAAGGTAATGTCTGCAAGCACTAAAATTATAAGTAACGAGTAGTTTGATAGCAAGATAATTTGTAACGAGCAAGAAACAGTAATGGTAACAAAAGTGCAGCAAGGTAGCCCAATCCTTTTCAGGCAAAGGACAGGCCAAAATGGTCTTTTACGATAAGCAAAGTGTTCTTGACGGCACATGGGAATTTCATCTAGTCACTTTCACCATGTTGGTTTGATTTGTGTTCACTACTTTGATAATTTCATATGTGGGTGGACCGGTGCTTAGGTGTTGTTCTTACTTAAACAAACCTCCTACTTATGATTAACCCCCTCGCAAGCATCCGCAACTACGAGAAAAGTATTAAGAAGAAATTCTAACCATAGCATTAAACTTTTGATCCAAATCAGTCCCTTACGGAATAGCGCATAAACTAGGGTTTAAGCTTCTGTCACTCTCGCAACCCATCATCTAATAACTACTCCATAGTGCATTCCCTTCGGCCCAAATATGTTAAAGTGTCACGTAGTCGACGTTCACATGACACCACTAAGGGAATCACAACATACATACCATCAAAATATCGAACACATATAAAATTCACATGATTACTTGCAACAAGATTTCTCCCGTGACCTCAAGAACAAAAGTAACTACTCACAAATGATAATCATGCTCAAGATCAGAGGGGTATTAAATAGCATAATGGATCTGAACATATAATCTTCCACCAAATAAATCATATAGTAACCAACTACTAGATGTAATCAACACTACTAGTCACCCACAAGCACCAATCTATAGTTCCGGTACAAAGATTGAACACAAGAGATGAACTAGGGTTTGAGAGGAGATGGTGTTGTTGAAGATGTTGACGGAGATTGCCCTCCCCAAGATGGGAGAGTTCTTGGTGATGATGACGATGATTTCGCCCTCCGGGAGGGAAGTTCCCCCAGCGGAATCGTTCCGATGGAGGGCAAAAGTGCTCCTGCCCAAGTTCCGCCTCAAGACAGCGGTGCTCCATCCCGAAAGTCTCTCCTTATTATTTTCTAGGTCAAAATGACTTATATAGCAGAATATGGGCACCGGAGGTGGGCTGGGCTGAGCACAACCCACCAGGGCGCGCCTGGGGGCCCTAGCGCGCCCTGGTGTCTTGTGATATGGTCACTGAGGACACACCTTCACTTGAGAGATTACTTGTAGTTGATCAAGAAGGTCCAACAAGAATCAATGTTATTTCTACGTCGAAATTGACAGTGGTGGGCTACTCATCTAACAAATACTCTGAACTTGTTATTGGATCCACACCCGTTCAGGTACAACAGCCGCCTTCTACCTCTCCTTCTAGAAATTAACATTATTTCTAATTTTGAAGATGTATGTTCGTCTGTCATCCAGAAAATGATTTCGACAAGCTTGACCTCGAAACTACACACAGTGAAGATCTTGGCACTAGAATCTATCGACCCCAACCTGCACCAAGTTGTCAGTTTCCATGTGAAGAAGGCTACATTTTTCTAGATTGTAATCAAATGCCCATGTTAATCATGTCAGATCGAAGATGGCATGTTAGTGCATTTTACAAATCCTGCAAACCAAATAGGCCTATAGTAGTGTTCAAAACTGCATGTAGGCACTAACATGTTTTCTTCTTTTCCGGATAAGATTAGGCCCGGTGGTGGATAATGTGATACAATATAACAATCACATCGAATGTCTAGATCTGCATCTCTCAGAAATTACTTTGAACGCCTACCGAGGGACCTTACCAGAGGTTATATTCGTCAGTTCTTTGTTGTTAGAGCAAGGGTGTTGAAGGTAATGAAGTTTGCCCTACATTTATTTCACAAAAATGAATGGTTTGTTGATCAGCGCCGGCGGCTGCGGCAGAATGGAATAGACTCCGAAAAGGCTGAATTTCATTTTTGGAACTTCAGATGACTGAGTAATCGAAAGTCATCATGTCAACCCCATACACGACTTCTCAGTGGCTGAACCAGTTGCAAAAATGATGAGGTTTCAAAACCAGCCTTACAAGTGGTAATATTAGTTTGAACCTCTCTTATATCCATGTTCAACGGATCAGCACGGGCACTTGCAGCTGATGAGCTGAATTTAATTTCTAATATCAATTTGAACCTTGTAATCTTCGAATTTGAGCCATATAACTCTGGAATTTGAACCTTGTAATACTTCAAGCTTTTGTGGTACAATCGTGAAATGGCATTGTATGAGACTCGTATATTGGTAGCACTATTTTGACCTTAATATGCAATGGACTTAGATTTTATTAACCATTCTCGAATGTGCTTACCTTATCGATCTCACAGCACATGATCTGTATAGCTAACTCGACTGCGATATTTGACAATATTGCACACATTTGGTTTCTTCAACCATGTGCCCTGTAGAGCACAGAATTAATTATCGCATTCGAGTGTCCATCATCACCCTTCTGTGTAACTTTGACCTCATCACCCATGGGTACACTTATGACCGAAGTCATTCCACACACTTCATTTTTACAAAGCTATTTGCCTATAAACGCCCATGATTTGCCCCTCTTCTAGCCGTTGCATGGCCAAACTAGCCGGGCGGGAAGCTACGTGGTAAATTGTGTGGTTGCACGGGAACAGGCTCACCAATGATACATTTGGCGCCTCTTCGAGCCCACACATGGTCAAAGGAAATGCATGTGGGGTTCTCAAGCATGCAATGGAATCCTCCACTATGAACGCAGTGACAAGACGTGACGATTACAGGCCGGTCGGCCCCCATTTATTACAGCGGACATTTAACCCTTGTGTCTCTTCAACCTTTCGATCGCGCCCCACTATTGCAAGAAGCACACCCACCACAAAAAATTCTTAGAGGGTATCCTGCGCGGCTCCAATGGCGCTCCGAGCGGCTGCCGACAACAAGCAGCAGTTTGCCATGCATGCCATGGTGGACACCCACAGAAGGTTCACGGAGCTCTCTGTGGTGTACACCAACAACCCGGTCTGGGTGGAGCACTCCATCCACATCATGGAGCTGTTTCTTGCCGAGTAGAAGTACAAGGTGGTCGGGTTTGACCTCGAGCACACCCGCGCTCGTGCCGGGTCTCGTCCCAAGGTCGGCGTCACCCAGATGTGCATGCACAGTCATGTCCTCGTCTACCACTACTACATGGCCACAAGGCTTTGCGAGCATTTCACCAAGTTTGTCAACAGAGCCCACTACATGTTCGCTACGGTGGACATCACCAACGATGTAAAGGTGCTCAAGAATTCGGGCATCGCCTGCCAGAATCTTGTCGACATCCAGGGCCAATAAAGATCCGGGGTAGCAACGAGCATGAGAAGGACTCACTGATTCACATCGCCGAGGCCATCATCGACCCCTACTATAGAGACATGAAGGATTCCTGCAACAAGGACAAGCGTGCCTGGCACTCGGCTTGGATGGAGCAAATTGACAAAGCTCACGTTGTGTACGCAGCCAAGGAGGCGTACACGAGCTATGAGATGTACAGGTGGATCGTTGACATGAGGAAGTGCCATCTTCCCCAAAACGGTTGGGGATCCAGCCCGAAGCAGAGCAATGGCAAGCGTCGTCGCAACAAGAAGTAGATGATTAGATCCTCATTTCTCCTAGTATAGTATGCATGTAATTGCTTACTTTGGTGTGTGGAAATGTTATGTGTGTAGTCACTTGTATAATTGTATGCTTGATTTGGTTATGCAATGCTGTATTTTAAGTATATATGTTGATGCTCTATAGACAGAGTGTACGTAGATGTTGTGTAGACAAAGCAAATCACATCGCACACGGACTAAGCAATGGAACCCATCGGTGATGTTTTCATCAATCACTCACAATTGTATACCAGCAATCATTTGCTCACAACACACACGGCTTGTTAAGAGGAATCCTCTATGTTGTTATCGGTGTTCCCACACATTTCCAATGAGATATGTTTGCCGCGTATCACACACATCTTGGTAAGTTGAACCGTTTCTGTTCTCTTGGCTCAATGCAAACAGTTCATCCGAGTGAACTATATGCCCTATATCGCACACACATTCATCAGGCTGACCGTTTCTTTTGTGTTACCTAATCACAAATAGTTCATCCGAGTGAACTGTATGCCATGTATCACACACACCTTCATCTGGCTGCCCATTTTGGTTGTTCCATCTCATTGCAAATGGTTCATCCGAGCAAACTGTATGATGCATATTGCAGACACCTTGGTCTGGCTGCCCATTTCTATTGTTCTGTCTCATTGCAAATAGTGCAAATAGTTCGTATGGATCAACCGTATGCCCCGCATCGCACACGCAACTACACTTGACGTAGAACGCACGCTCATGGGTAAAGTGCTCGCCCCAACCATCCTTCACATCAGTACCATATCGCCGGCCATGCGGCCGGCATGGGGAAATCCCAAGGGATTACTACTTCATCCAGTAGGTGATAATCTGTTTGTGGCGAAGTTTGGCGCTAGTGCGGATCATGCACGAGCCCTTGACGGATCACCATGGATGGTGGGACATCATGCTATTCTTTTCAAAGATTTCAATGTGGATGTTCAGCCGATGTAGGTTGTTTTTGATAGACTATTAGTATGGGCAAGGATTATGGCCCTTCCTCCAAGAGTGATGAAAGACAAACTAGGTATGGAATTTGCCAAGCCAATTGGTAAGGTTATGCATGTGGAATGTGATGCCGATGGTCGTTGTTGGGGTCCTTTTATGCGTGTTCGTGATAAAATTCTTGTTGGGTGATGAGGACATGACTACCTTGGATATGACCAAAAATATTGCATATATGCATATTTGTCAGGTGATTTCTAGTGCAAACTATTCAATAATCTATTTATGTTATACAGAACAAAAATACTTCACACACTTTTGTGTTTTGTCTAATTGCAGGTGTATGGGACATTTGTACAATCCAAATATGAAGATAAGGAAGAAAGAGATGTTTATTTGCTGTCCAAAAAGTTCTCTCACGTCACTTTTGGCCCAAGAGAAGATAGAGTCCAAGTCTCTCACGTTCTGGATTCAGATTCGGACTGCACAGACACACCTAACTCAAAACGCACACAAGTTTTTCATACGGACTCCGAATTGGGTGATTCTTTTTTTGTTGGAAACTAGATTTCGTGCACTTTCCAACCCAATTGGAATCACCTTCAAATTCGTCCGGAGCGTTGAGTTGTGGACGAAACAATCTGATGCTGCAGCAGAATCCGAGTCAAACTACAAGTCCAAAGGTGTTACATCACCTCCACTTGGGCCCATTGGCCTTGTACGACCTAGATTTAGTTTTAGGCTGCCTTGGGACGTCCTCCCACCTCCTTGGCCGCCACCCCTTGCTCCTATATAAGTAGATCCATCTAGTAGCTTTTCCTTGGGATTTGTTTAGTTAAAAGTTAGCTATTGCAACTTCGTGTACTTCGTTTGTGTCCAACGACCAGACCAAGACCGCTTCCGGATCCCCACCATTATCAATACCTCATATATATTTGCAATATTCAGATTGCTTTATCATATTCTTGCTCGTTCTTCGATTGCTTGCAGGAATAGACCTTCGTGGTCAGGCTGACCGTGCTTCCGGCATCGTCAGTAACCTCAGGAGATTGGTTTAGCGATTGCTAAGGCGCAACGTCGTGCACGTTTGTAGTCGGATCGTCAAAGTCGTCTCCACCAAATCGATAGTTATCATCTCATCGAAAGATCGGGACACCCTCGTCTCTATCAAGTGGTATCAGAGCCAACCCATCATTCATTGTCATAATAATAGTTGAGATCGTTCACATCTTCACTTGATCCAATCTGGATCTTATCTAGTTTGTTTTGGAAAGAGGGAGAAAAAAAGAGAGAGAAAAAACAAGAGAAAAAAAGGAGAAAAAAAAAGTCAGAGAAAAAAAAAGGAGAGAAAGAAAAAAAAAGTGTGAGAAAAAAAAGAGAGAAGAAAAAAAAACAAAAAAATCGGCACAAACTTTTTCAGAGGAAAGTTGGAGACAAAGTTGTTGATATATCCTGCTTGGCTGTTGTTTCACCTCATTATCTTTACTGCCGTTGTGATCTTCATTTATATCTTGCTGTCCAGAGCTACTTAGTGTCCTTCATTGATGCTAGTTGTGCTACGACGTGACCTCATTAGTGTTCTAGGCTCGCGTCTCTAGTTCGGTCTAGCCTAGGACCAGCACAGTACCGTCGTTGAGCGTTTATTCAACATTGCATCTTTGAATTGATTATTGCTAATCTTTTGCTACCATATATAGCCAACCCAGCTCCACATATTTCTACACCGTGTATACGTACGCTCCCCTGGCAATCGCTTTACTCAATATTCGGAGTTACTTAACACCGCTGGTTGCCGATCACCGCCTGCTGCATGGTAAGAACTTGTAAGACATTGATATTTGCTTTACTGTGAGCGTCTTACCACCACATCCTAGTAGTTATAGGAACATTATTTTTGGGTTTTGTTTCTTGTTCTACTAATCATGACAGGATTCAGAGTCAATTCATGGGCTTTGTCGATCGCGGGAGACGTGCCACCACCTTTGCAAATACCACAACCGTCACGAGAGGTGCACAAACATCCAAATGCACATGATCAGGTTAATGTATCTATACCACCATTTAATGGCCGTTTTAAACCTGCTTTATATATTGAATGGGAGTTCGACATAAAAAATATATTTGCTTCCCATAATTTCGATGAACATAAAAAGGTTAAGGTTGCGGTTGGTTCTTTCACTGGTTATGCTTTGGTTTGGTGGAGTGAATATTGTCGGTTACACTCTGATTATATACCTACTACTTGGGATGATTTGAAACTTGCCATGCGACATACTTTCGTCCCTGCTTATTATACTCGTGACATGATTAAGAAGTTGCAACACTTAAAACAAGGTAGTGAAACTGTAACAAAATATTATGATGATTTACAAACTACCTTGTTGCATTCCTCTTTAGAAGAAAGTGAAGATGATTTTATGGATAGATTTTGGGGAGGATTAAACCGTGATATTCAAGAGATACTAATTCATGAAGAGTGTTATCCTATGGACCATTTGTTTCATCTTGCTTGCAAAGCTGAACAGGAAATAAAACGACGTGTTGGCCACGAGGAGAACAAGCGCACGGTGCACATTCAAAGAGTTGATATGATTGTTCCTTCAACTACTAGGCATACTATGACAACCACATCCGTTGTTGTCAGGACTACATCACCTCCACCATGTGACACATCGCCCCCGAGAGTGGCTACATCATCTGAGTTGATCATAAGAGGTAATGACAAAGGTACTGATCTTCCATCTCTACATGAGAATGATGAATGCCTTGTCAATTTGAATGCACCATCTGATGAGCTACCCACTACTTTGATCACACCACCTATTTTAGAGGACTACGTTGATAATTTGACTTTGCCATGTGATCAAACAACTGAAATACCAACAATTTTGAGTGCACCCATTGAATTAACTATTGATGCAAAAGAACCAATGTTTAATCATTTTGATATGACCTCTAATCTTGGTGATGATTCTGTGTTGAATGACTTATTGCATGTTTGCTTATTTAAGCATGTTGTAGCATGTAAATTTGATGCAAGTAAGGTTTATTCACCAATGTTGGGATGGTTTAATGATGAACATTGTCAATCTTTTGAAATGAATAAGAGCTTCACTTATATGTGCAAAATGAGTTGCAATATTTTCATGCCTTCTACTTCTTGTGCTAATTTTTTGGCTTTAGATTTTATGAACTATGCAAGTTACTCATCTATTCATGTGTCATATATGCAAAAATAAAGGGAAGTAAAAATGGATGACATATACATATACAACATGTACACCTTGTCTCTTTTGTTAGCCACATTTCAGATTAAGCAACGCCGAGGACGGCTTTATTTTCAAGAAGGGGAGGATGATGAGGACATGACTACCTTGGATATGACCAAAAATATTACATATATGCATATTTGTCAGGTGATTTCTAGTGCAAACTATTCAATAATCTATTTATGTTATCCAGAACAAAAATATTTCACACACTTTTGTGTTTTGTCTAATTGCAGGTGTATGGGACATTTGTACAATCCACATATGAAGATAAGGAAGAAAGAGATGTTTATTTGCTGTCCAAAAAGTTCTCTCACGTCACTTTTGGCCCAAGAGAAGATAGAGTCCAAGTCTCTCACGTTCTGGATTTAGATTCGGACTGCACAGACATACCTGACTCAAAACGCACACAAGTTTTTCATACGGACTCCGAATTGGGTGATTCTTTTTTTGTTGGAAACTAGATTTCGTGCACTTTCCAACCCAATTGGAATCACCTTCAAATTCGTCCAGAGCGTTGAGTTGTGGACGAAACAATCTGATGCTGCGGCAGAATCCGAGTCAAACTACAAGTCCAAAGGTGTTACATCACCTCCACTTGGGCCCATTGGCCTTGTACGACCTAGATTTAGTTTTAGGCTGCCTTGGGACGTCCTCCCACCTCCTTGGCCGCCACCCCTTGCTCCTATATAAGTAGATCCATCTAGTAGCTTTTCCTTGGGATTTGTTTAGTTAAAAGTTAGCCATTGCAACTTCGTGTACTTCGTTTGTGTCCAACGACCAGACCAAGACCGCTTACGGATCCCCACCATTATCAATACCTCATATATATTTGCAATATTCAGATTGCTTTATCATATTCTTGCTCGTTCTTCGATTGCTTGCAGGAATAGACCTTCGTGGTCAGGCTGACCGTGCTTCCGGCATCGTCAGTAACCTCAGGAGATTGGTTTAGTGATTGCTAAGGCGCAATGTCGTGCACGTTTGTAGTCGGATCGTCAAAGTCGTCTCCACCAAATCGATAGTTATCATCTCATCGAAAGATCGGGACACCCTCGCTTCTATCAAGTGGTATCAGTTTTCAGGTTGCTCGGTGAGAATTTCCAGTTTTCCTAGATTAGATTTATTTTCTTACCTATTGTCCAAGAAAAAGCCACAAAAAAGAGTTAGATCTATTCATCCTTGGTCCAAGCCAGTCTGAGCCTTTGCAATTTTCTTTTCATTGCTTGCATAGTTGAATTATCGGTTGCATCGTCGTGTCGAGTTGCTGGTCTTAGTGTCTAGTTCGTTTAGAGTTTCGAGTTCTGTTCACATTAGTCACGCCACCGCTGCATCATTATCTCTTCCGCTGTCCACCACCCATCCATCAATTTCCACCACGTGCTACCCATCATTCATTGTCATAATAATAGTTGAGATCGTTCACATCTTCACTTGATCCAATCTGGATCTTATCTAGTTTGTTTTGGAAAGAGGGAGAAAAAAAGAGAGAGAAAAAACAAGAGAAAAAAAGGAGAAAAAAAAAGTCAGAGCAAAAAAAAGGAGAGAAAGAAAAAAAAGTGTGAGAAAAAAAAAGAGAGAAGAAAAAAAAACAAAAAAATCGGCACAAACTTTTTCAGAGGAAAGTTGGAGACAAAGTTGTTGATATATCCTGCTTGGCTGTTGTTTCACCTCATTATCTTTACTGCCGTTGTGATCTTCATTTATATCTTGCTGTCCAGAGCTACTTAGTGTCCTTCATTGATGCTAGTTGTGCTACGACGTGACCTCATTAGTGTTCTAGGCTCGCGTCTCTAGTTCGGTCTAGCCTAGGACCAGCACAGTACCGTCGTTGAGCGTTTATTCAACATTGCATCTTTGAATTGATTATTGCTAATCTTTTGCTACCATATATAGCCAACCCAGCTCCACATATTTCTACACCGTGTATACGTACGCTCCCCTGGCAATCGCTTTACTCAATATTCGGAGTTACTTAACACCGCTGGTTGCCGATCACCGCCTGCTGCATGGTAAGAACTTGTAAGACATTGATATTTGCTTTACTGTGAGCGTCTTACCACCACATCCTAGTAGTTATAGGAACATTATTTTTGGGTTTTGTTTCTTGTTCTACTAATCATGACAGGATTCAGAGTCAATTCATGGGCTTTGTCGATCGCGGGAGACGTGCCACCACCTTTGCAAATACCACAACCGTCACGAGAGGTGCACAAACATCCAAATGCACATGATCAGGTTAATGTATCTATACCACCATTTAATGGCCGTTTTAAACCTGCTTTATATATTGAATGGGAGTTCGACATAAAAAATATATTTGCTTCCCATAATTTCAATGAACATAAAAAGGTTAAGGTTGCGGTTGGTTCTTTCACTGGTTATGCTTTGGTTTGGTGGAGCGAATATTGTCGGTTACACCCTGATTATATACCTACTACTTGGGATGATTTGAAACTTGCCATGCGACATACTTTCGTCCCTGCTTATTATACTCGTGACATGATTAAGAAGTTGCAACACTTAAAACAAGGTAGTGAAACTGTAACAAAATATTATGATGATTTACAAACTACCTTGTTGCATTCCTCTTTAGAAGAAAGTGAAGATGATTTTATGGATAGATTTTGGGGAGGATTAAACCGTGATATTCAAGAGATACTAATTCATGAAGAGTGTTATCCTATGGACCATTTGTTTCATCTTGCTTGCAAAGCTGAACAGGAAATAAAACGACGTGTTGGCCACGAGGAGAACAAGCGCACGGTGCACATTCAAAGAGTTGATATGATTGTTCCTTCAACTACTAGGCATACTATGACAACCACATCCGTTGTTGTCAGGACTACATCACCTCCACCATGTGACACATCGCCCCCGAGAGTGGCTACATCATCTGAGTTGATCATAAGAGGTAATGACAAAGGTACTGATCTTCCATCTCTACATGAGAATGATGAATGCCTTGTCAATTTGAATGCACCATCTGATGAGCTACCCACTACTTTGATCACACCACCTATTTTAGAGGACTACGTTGATAATTTGACTTTGCCATGTGATCAAACAACTGAAATACCAACAATTTTGAGTGCACCCATTGAATTAACTATTGATTCAAAAGAACCAATGTTTAATCATTTTGATATGACCTCTAATCTTGGTGATGATTCTGTGTTGAATGACTTATTGCATGTTTGCTTATTTAAGCATGTTGTAGCATGTAAATTTGATGCAAGTAAGGTTTATTCACCAATGTTGGGATGGTTTAATGATGAACATTGTCAATCTTTTGAAATGAATAAGAGCTTCACTTATATGTGCAAACTGAGTTGCAATATTTTCATGCCTTCTACTTCTTGTGCTAATTTTTTGGCTTTAGATTTTATGAACTATGCAAGTTACTCATCTATTCATGTGTCATATATGCAAAAATCAAGGGAAGTAAAAATGGATGACATATACATATACAACATGTACACCTTGTCTCTTTTGTTAGCCACATTTCAGATTAAGCAACGCCCAGGACGGCTTTATTTTCAAGAAGGGGAGGATGATGAGGACATGACTACCTTGGATATGACCAAAAATATTGCATATATGCATATTTGTCAGGTGATTTCTAGTGCAAACTATTCAATAATCTATTTGTGTTATCCAGAACAAAAATACTTCACACACTTTTGTGTTTTGTCTAATTGCAGGTGTATGGGACATTTGTACAATCCACATATGAAGATAAGGAAGAAAGAGATGTTTATTTGCTGTCCAAAAAGTTCTCTCACGTCTCTTTTGGCCCAAGAGAAGATAGAGTCCAAGTCTCTCACGTTCTGGATTCAGATTCTGACTGCACAGACATACCTGACTCAAAAGGCACACAAGTTTTTCATACAGACTCCGAATTGGGTGATTCCTTTTTTGTTGGAAACTAGATTTCGTGCACTTTCCAACCCAAGTGGAATCACCTTCAAATTCGTCCGGAGCGTTGAGTTGTGGACGAAACAATCTGATGCTGCAGCAGAATCCGAGTCAAACTACAAGTCCAAAGGTGTTACATCACCTCCACTTGGGCCCATTGGCCTTGTACGACCTAGATTTAGTTTTAGGCTGCCTTGGGACGTCCTCCCACCTCCTTGGCCGCCACCCCTTGCTCCTATATAAGTAGATCCATCTAGTAGCTTTTCCTTGGGATTTGTTTAGTTAAAAGTTAGCCATTGCAACTTTGTGTACTTCGTTTGTGTCCAACGACCAGACCAAGACCGCTTACGGATCCCCACCATTATCAATACCTCATATATATTTGCAATATTCAGATTGCTTTATCATATTCTTGCTCGTTCTTCGATTGCTTGCAGGAATAGACCTTCGTGGTCAGGCTGACCGTGCTTCCGGCATCGTCAGTAACCTCAGGAGATTGGTTTAGCGATTGCTAAGGCGCAACGTCGTGCACGTTTGTAGTCGGATCATCAAAGTCGTCTCCACCAAATCGATAGTTATCATCTCATCGAAAGATCGGGACACCCTCGCCTCTATCATTGGGGATCCTCTGATTTGGTAGGTGAGAGTCAATTCAGCAAAGGCAAATAGCACTGAGGAATATGTTGTTATGTATGAGTGCCTCCCATTCTATTGCTTCTCTTGTGGTATTTTTGGGCACTCATCGTTGTTGTGCCCCTCGCCGGGCGTCAGAGATGAGAATGGTGATCTTCCTTACACTTCGAAGAAATTGCGAGCTGCTGACGACCAGTTCAAGCACTCTGGCGGCTCAAAGTCAAACCATACCTCATCGCCTTTGGGTGGTAATAAGAGAAACTCGACATTGAGGGCTTCTACTACTGCTGCTAAATCTGTTGGTTCGGATGGCTGGACGAGGAAAAACGATGCTCAATATTATGAGTGTGATCGGGTTGGAGAGGATTTATCTCCGCTCTTTCATGGTCGTACCAATCGGGGTCGAGGCAGATCCTCGGGAGGCAGCGGTCGTGGAAGGAATGACGGAGCCGAAAAAGAGCTTTTGCCAGTTTATAAGGTCACGACTGGGGTATCTGGGCACAAAAGGAAATCTGACAAAGACCTCTCTACTAAATAGGCTATTGATGGACAGGTTTCACTTGAAGCATCTCTTGCTCTTCTTCTGTCAAAGGATGCACAAAAGGTTGTAAATGATACAGATGATGTATATGTATGTGACTCAAACAATAAGCAACGTACTTCACCAAATGGATCGGCGGATCCAGCGACGGCTGCAGAGCAGCCTCGCCAGATGCAATGAGTATTCTATGTTGGAACTATCAAGGCTTGGAGTCGAACTCAATAGTTGGCGAGCTTCGCTGTTTGGTGAAGCTCCACCTTCCCTCCCTCATCTTTCTTTCAGAGACAAAGATGAGGGATACTCGTGTTAGAAACTTTATGTGGTCTTTGGGCTATGTTGGATGCCTTGTTGTTAGCTCCATTGGACAAAGTGGTAGTCTAGCTTTGTTTTGGTCAGTGGATGTGGATGTTTCTCTGAAGGCTTCTAGTGCTCGATGCATTGATGTGCATGTCACACCTAAGGATGGTTCCACCTGGCGTGCAACCTTTGTGTATGGTGAACGCGGAAGAGAGCATAGAACTCAATTTTGGGATTTTTTGAGATTTATCAAAGCACAATGGAAGGGGCCAACGATTGTGTGCGGAGATTTCAATGAAATTCTTTCTCAGGATGAACTTTGTGGACCCCGTGATCGTTCTGATTCATAGATTCCTGCTTTTAGGGATTGTTTGATGGACTGCGAACTTCTAGACCTGGGTTCAATGGTCCTAAATTTATTTGGAGTAATTATCAAAACCTGGAGTATCATGTCAAAGTCCGTCTGGATAGGGCGGTGGCAAATAGTGAGTTCACAAGTATGTACGAGGATTACAATGTTGAGCATGTGATCACAACCTCCTCTGATCACTACGCCATTATTATCGGTTTTGCTCAGTCGATGGAAGTACTTGATCACAGACTAGTGCAACAAGGATTGAAATATGAGGTTATGTGGCTTAGAGCGGCTGATTATAAAGAGCATCTTGCATGTGTCTAGGCTGAGGGGAGGATGGGTGACTTGTCCTTTCAGGCTACTTGGGATAACCTTCATAGGGTCGCTGACTCCTTGGAGGTTTGGAACTGGGACTCATTTAGTTCAGTTCAGAAACAGATCAATAAATTGGAGCGTCGATTGCGTTCTATACGATTGATGCCAATATTAGATGGTTCTTTAACTGGAGAGAGGGATATTGAGTCGTGGTTGTGTGAATTCTTCGAGCGTGAGGAAATTATGGCGCGCTAGCGCTCAAGAGTTGATTGGCTCCTTGAAGGGGACAGAAACACAGAGTTTTTTCATGCCCATGCTAGGTCATGCAAACGAACTAATAAAATTCATTCCTTCCTACATGAGGATGGCTCTTTGTGTGACTCGCAAAGTGACATCAAAGGTATGGTGCAAGAGTTTTACGAAAATTTGTTTACTTCCGAATCTTGTGATGATGTTGATGCAGTGTTTGATGCTATTCTGCACAAAGTTTCACATGAGATGAATAACGATTTGTGTAAGCCTTATACTGATGAGGAGATCATGGTTGCTCTTTTTTAGATGGGTACAACAAAATCCCCAGGTCCTGATGGTTTCTCGGCTCTATTTTATCAGACTCACTTGAATTTTATTGGGGAGGAAATTTGTCATGCTGTAAGAAACTTCTTGGAAGGGATGCCTATACCTGAAGGTTTCTATGATTCTGTTATTGTGTTAATTCCTAAACTTGCAAGACTGGAGCATTTGAAAAAATTTAGTCCTATAAGCTTATGCAATGTTCTTTAAAAAATTGCATTGAAGGTTTTGGCTAACCGTCTAAAGATGATTTTTCCTTTTGTCATCTCAGAGTTTCAAAGTGCATTTATGCCTGGCAAATCGATCACTAACAATGCTCTTACTACTTTTGAGTCTGTACATATTATAAGGCATCAACGAGCAAAACAACCTTTCTTTGCCATGAAGATTGATATGATGAAGGCATATGATCGTATCGAGTGGAGTTATCTTCATGGCTGCCTCTCCAAGCTTAGTTTTAATCCGGTATTGGTCAGCTCGGTGATGAGATGTGTGACCAATGTCAGATATGTTGTAAGAGTCAATGGTGAGCATACTACTCCAGTTATTCCATCGAAGGGGATCCGTCAGGGAGACCCAATAAGCCCCTACTTGTTTATTTTGTGCACTGAAGGCCTATCAAGTATGTTACTTCAAAAGGAGAATGGTGGTGTGCTACATGGTATTAGGAAAGGTCGCTCCGGTCCACCCATCTCAAATCTCCTTTTCGCCGATGACAACATCTTGTTTGCAAAAAGTGACACACGTAGTGTGGAAGCTTTAGAATCTACCCTAAAACTCTATTGCAATGGATCTGGTCAATTGATAAACAAAGATAAGTCCTCGTTGTTCTTTGGCCATTCTTGTCCATAAGGTGTCAAACAGGGTGTTAAAACAAGATTGGGAATATCAAATGAATCTCTCAATGACACATACCTTGGTATGCCCACTCAGGTAGGAAAATCACCAACTAGCATTTTTAAATTTTTGACTAACCGTGCTTGCCGTTGCATTTATGGGTGGTTAGGTCAACATATTTCAAGAGCTAGTAAAGAAGCTTTGTTGAAATCCGTTATACAGGCGATTCCGACGTACATCAGGAGTTGCTTCCAACTTCCTGTGGAGACATGTGAGAAATTCCGACAAATTGTGGTTGATGAATGGTGGGGTAGAGAAGATGGTAAAAAGAAAATCCACTGGAGATCTTGGGATTGGTTATCGACACCCAAATCTCTTGGTGGAATGGATTTTCGAGACATGGCCATCTTTAACCTCGCCATGTTGGTCAAGCAAGGATGGCAGATGCTCACAATTCCATCGTATTTGTGCGCTTGTGTCCTAAATGGCCGGTATTTTCTTTACAAAATTTTTGGAATGCTTCTGCGTCAAGATCTGCGTCTGCTACTTGGCTTGGCATCCTTGTCGGCCGTGAGCTTTTGAAGCATGGTGTTAGATGGGGTATTAGTGATGGCAAGAATGTCCATATTATGATGGATCACTGGAATCCATCGACTCCTCCAAATATGCTTCAGCCGTCCTCACCTATTCCTATAAATGCTAAGGTTCATTGCCTTCTTGACGAGGACAATTGCACATGGAATGAGGAAACAATGCGTGTCTTTTTTTTACTGATAATGTTGCTTCAGAGATTCTTCTTTTACCCATTAGTAAACATGGAGGCAATGATTTTGTTACTGGCCATTCACTTGATATGGTGAATATTCTATTCGCTCAGCTTACAACATGGTACATTCAACACAGTTCATGGAAGTTCATAGTGAGAATGGATTTGGTCAATGTTCAGATAGAACCAGTGATGCGGAGCATCCCACAGTCATCCCCATGGACCATCCTACGTCTCCCACGACACCACTTGGACCAATGACAAGAGTTCGAGCAAAGGCTATCAAAACTAAGGTGAACTCGCTCCTCTCCGAACTACCATTTTCTACATGAGACATGGCTACTACCTCAAGCGGAGACCCTATGTGTGATTAGGTACTTGGAGGAAAGCCATGGAGCAGCTACACCCAACGGACAAGACAGCGAGGACACCGAGTACAAGGACCAAGAGGAAGGGTTGTCAAGAAGTTACAGCCACCGAACGACCGGCGCCTGTCGAGCGTCCGACGCCTGGAGGCACCAGCCAGCCAGCCGAGCCCCAGCCAGCGCATGCTCCATCGGCCGGACGACCGCCATGGATCGGACGTCCGACATGCCCCAGCGTCCAGATGACCGAGCCCCTCCGGACGACCATGACATCCAGTCCAGAGAGGAAACATCAGAAATCCGAAGCCCACTGGACGCCCGACACGGACCAGACGACCAACAGACACACATCAGAGGCGAAACGTTGGAAATCGGACACTTACCAGACGTCCGAGCCCCCACAAGACACCGGATGACCGGTATCTGTCGGACGTCTGACACTTGTGTGTTGACAGTGTGTTGTGACAAAGCCCATGTACCCCTTCGCCCACTTAGATTATATATACTCCTCCTCCTCCCTCTTTTTAGGGTCAGCAATGTGATAGCTCATTTTGGAGATAGAGCTTTGCTCATCCACTTGATACTTTCTCCTTCGGAGACTGCGGCCTCTACGGAGAAGATCCCCCAAGTGGATTCAAGACCCCTCACGGGAAGACCCCTCAAGACCTCCTCACAGAGAAGAACTGCTGCCTCTTGTATCATCCTTTGTTGCGTTTGGATCTTGTATCACCCGTTATGTTCATGGATCTAGCACATGTGTGGTTGTTCTCGTTGATTCAATGTCTTTCTCTCATGTTTTCCCTCTTGTTCTTTGTAGGATCCCCTCCATTTCGTGAAAGATCGGCCCTAGGGTTTCCACCCTACATCATCTTGGTATCATCAGCCTTGCTTGATCACGAATTTGGAGTCCCTACCCTTGTTTTCTAGCCTTGTTTTGTTGAATTTGCCCCAATTTCGAAAATTTCAAAAATAGCCCTAATTTTTTTTTGATTTGTTGGTTTTGATGAAGTTTTGTTGGATTTAATCCATGGATTTGCTTTGCCACGAGTGGATCTAGCTTTCCCCCATCATCTACACCATTTCCATCCACAAATTCGTCCAATTTTGACCAAATTTTGCACCTCCATCACGAACCCTAGGAGTTCTTCCCGTGCCCGAAATCGCCCAGGCACTGGACTTCTGACAGTCTCCGGACGTTCGACAGTCTCCAGACGTCCGACAGCTCTCGGTCGTCCGACCACTTTCAGACGTCCGACGCTCCCTCACGAAATTGAACTTTTGTTCAGTTCAATCCCCGCTCCACTCCCACTTCCGCATCCGCACTCCCATACCTCTACACCTTTCGACACCACCACCGCTTTCCAAAACCACCATCGCTTACCCGCTACCGACCCGACAATTTTGGCACATTTTCTTTGAGAAGTTTAGTTGTGGTTCCCGTTTCCTATCGTGTTTCAGCTACATAGGGACGGGTTGATAGAGGCGGGGCGTTCTGATCTTTCGGTGAGATGATAACTATCGATTTGGTGGAGACGGCTTTGACGATCCGACTACAAACGTGCATGACATTGCGCCTTAGAAATCGCTAAACCAACTCCGAGAGGTTATTGACCACGCCGGAGCACAATCAACATGACCACAAAGGTCTATTCCTGCAAGCAATCGAAGAACAAGCAAGAATATGATAAAAGCAATCTGAATATTGCGAGTATATATGAAGTATTGATAAAGGTGGGGATCTGTAAGCGGTCTTAGTCTGGTGGTTGGACACAAATGAAGTACACGAAGTTGCAATGGCTAACTTTTAACTAAACAAATCCCAAGGAAAAAGCTACTAGATGGATCTATTTATATAGGAGGAAGGGGTCGAGGCCAAGGAGGTGGGAGAACGTCCCAAGGCATCCTAAAACCAACCCTAGGTCGTACAAGGCTCATGGGCCCAAGTGGAGGTGATGCAACACCATTGGACTTGTTGTTTGACTCGGATTCTGCTGCAGCGTCTGATTGTTTCGTCGACATCTCAACGCTCCGGACGAATTTGAAGGTGAATCCAATTGGGATGGAAAGAGCACAAAATCTAGATTACACCAAAAAAAGAATCACCCAATTCGAAGTCCGTATGAAAAAGTTATTGGTGTTTTGAGTCAGGTATGTTTGTGCAGTCCGAATCTGAATCCAGAACGTGAGAGACTTGGACTCTATCTTCTCTTGGCCCAAAAGTGACGTCAGAGAACTTTTTGAGCAGCAAGTAAACATATCTTTCTCCCTTATCTTCATATGTTGATGAGGACATCAATACAATTGTTACACCCACAGCCCCTGCTGCTATACATACTGGACCAATTACTAGAGCTCGTGCACGCCAACTAAATTACCAGGTACTTTCGTTTCTTGGTAATGATTCTAATGTTCATGAGAATATGATGCTGCCTAAATTGGATACATTTGTTTTGCTTACAAATGAAGGGCCTAGCTTGGAGAAGGATGAACATTGGAGCAAGAACAAGCATGGAGATGATGGCATGCGCAAGGGGAACAAGAACGGAGTTACAAGTGATGATTTCAGGACTTTGAAGCCACCATAATGGGTGCATGAAGCCTTGGACGAAATATACAAGATGCCACTTCATAAATTTCGTCCCGAGGCTATTTTAGGTGCTGCGTCACCTTATTATTGGGCCAGGCCCATGTAATTTCGAAATACATAAGTACAGGCTATTTTTAGAGTCCGTATGTGTGGGGAAACAAGAGATAGGGTTGATTTCGGACCCCTCCACCAAGGGCCACGAAATTCCCCCCCTCTTCCTCCATATATACAGCCCTTAGGGCATCGTTTAGACTTTGGGTTTTGTTTAGATTAAAAGTTCGCCATAGCTGCAACTTCGCGTACTTCGTTTGTGTTCAACGACCAGACAAAGGCGTCACAGAACCCCACCTTGATCAATAAAGCTTTCATCTTATATTCGCAATATCCAGATTGCAATCTTAGTTTCTTGCTTGTTCTTCGTTTGCTCGCAGGAAACAGACCTTCGTGGTCAGGTTGATCGTGCTCCGGCGTGGTCAATAACCTCTCGGAGTTGGTTTAGCGATTGCTAAGGCGCGACGTCCTCGCACGTTCGTAGTCGGATCGTCAAAGTCGACTTCCACCAAAGCGAAATCCACCATCTCATCGAAAGACGGGACACCTTTGCCTCTATCATCATGAGAATATGATGCTGCCTAAATTGGATACATTTGTTTTGCTTACAAATGAAGGGCCTAGCTTGGAGAAGGATGAACATTGGAGCAAGAACAAGCATGGAGATGATGGCATGCGCAAGGGGAACAAGAACGGAGTTACAAGTGATGATTTCAGGACTTTGAAGCCACCATAATGGGTGCATGAAGCCTTGGACGAAATATACAAGATGCCACTTCATAAATTTCGTCCCGAGGCTATTTTAGGTGCTGCGTCACCTTATTATTGGGCCAGGCCCATGTAATTTCGAAATACATAAGTATAGGCTATTTTTAGAGTCCGTATGTGTGGGGAAACAAGAGATAGGGTTGATTTCGGACCCCTCCACCAAGGGCCACGAAATTCCCCCCTCTTCCTCCATATATACAGCCCTTAGGGCATCGTTTAGACTTTGGGTTTTGTTTAGATTAAAAGTTCGCCATAGCTGCAACTTCGCGTACTTCGTTTGTGTTCAACGACCAGACAAAGGCGTCTCAGAACCCCACCTTGATCAATAAAGCTTTCATCTTATATTCGCAATATCCAGATTGCAATCTCAGTTTCTTGCTTGTTCTTCGTTTGCTCGCAGGAAACAGACCCTCGTGGTCAGGTTGATCGTGCTCCGGCGTGGTCAATAACCTCTCGGAGTTGGTTTAGCGATTGCTAAGGCGCGACGTCCTCGCACGTTCGTAGTCGGATTGACGAGGACATGACTACCTTGGATATGATCAAAAATATTGCATATATGCATATTTGTCAGGTGATTTCTAGTGCAAACTATTCAATAATCTATTTATGTTATCCAGAACAAAAATACTTCACACACTTTTGTGTTTTGTCTAATTGCAGGTGTATGGGACATTTGTACAATCCACATATGAAGATAAGAAAGAAAGAGATGTTTATTTGCTGTCCAAAAAGTTCTCTCACGTCACTTTTGGCCCAAGAGAAGATAGAGTCCGAGTCTCTCACGTTCTGGATTCAGATTCGGACTGCACAGACACACCTGACTCAAAACGCACACAAGTTTTTCATACGGACTCCGAATTGGGTGAATCTTTTTTTGTTGGAAACTAGATTTCGTGCACTTTCCAACCCAATTGGAATCACCTTCAAATTCGTCCGGAGCGTTGAGTTGTGGACGAAACAATCTGATGCTGCAGCAGAATCCGAGTCAAACTACAAGTCCAAAGGTGTTACATCACCTCCACTTGGGCCCATTGGCCTTGTACGACCTAGATTTAGTTTTAGGCTGCCTTGGGACGTCCTCCCACCTCCTTGGCCGCCACTCCTTGCTCCTATATAAGTAGATCCATCTAGTAGCTTTTCCTTGGGATTTGTTTAGTTAAAAGTTAGCCATTGCAACTTCGTGTACTTCGTTTGTGTCCAACGACCAGACCCAGACCGCTTACGGATCCCCACCATTATCAATACTTCATATATATTCGCAATATTCAGATTGCTTTATCATATTCTTGCTCGTTCTTCGATTGCTTGCAGGAATAGACCTTCGTGGTCAGGTTGATCGTGCTCCAGCGTGGTCAATAACATCTCGGAGTTGGTTTAGCGATTGCTAAGGCGCAACGTCGTGCACGTTTGTAGTCGGATCGTCAAAGTCGTCTCCACGAAATCGATAGTTATCATCTCATCGAAAGATCGGGACACCCTCGCCTCTATCAAGTGGTATCAGTTCTCAGGTTGCTTGGTGAGAATTTCCAGTTTTCCTAGATTAGATTTATTTTCTTACCTATTGTCCAAGAAAAAGCCACACAAAAAAAAGTTAGATCTGTTCATCCTTTATCCAAGCCAGTCTGAGCCTTTGTAATTTTCTATTCATTGCTTGCATAGTTGAATTATCGGTTGCATCGTCGTGTAAGTTGCTGGTCTTAGCGTCTAGTTCCTTTAGAGTTTCGAGTTCTGTTCACATTAGTCACGCCGCCGCTGCATCATTATCCCTTCCGCTGTCCACCATCCCATCTATTAATTTCCACCACGTGCTACGCACTGTTCATTGTCATAATCATAGTTGAGGTCATTCACATCTTCGCCTGATCCAATCTGCATCTTATCTAGTTTGTCTTGAAAAAAAAGATAGAGAAAAAAAAGAGAAAAAAGGAAAAAAAAGAAAAAGAGAGAGAAGAAAAAGAAAAAAAAGTGTGAGAAAAAAAAGAGAGAAGAAAAAAAATTGGATCTATCTAGAATCAATCTCGTACCTGAATTCGGATTGGAATCTGTTTTGTGCACTGTTCAGTAAAACAGGTGTATCTTCGTCATACGAAGTCCGTTTTGGCTCCGTGAGTACTCAAATTGAAGATAGCGACGAGCCGCATCTAAATAGTTGCAGAAGCTAGTTCAATATTTGACACCTCAAAATCGGCTTCTAAATAGGTCTTTTTGCCCTCCGAAGTTCGTGAACACAACTTGTTCCAATTTTTCAGGCCAGTTTTAGAATTCTTTGACTCCTCATATCAACTCGGAATTGAGTGATTCTTTTTGCATTGGAAAGCTTGAGTTAGTAGCATTCTTTGAAAGAATTTATCAGAAAATTGTCTCAAACTTTTCAAGAGGAAAGTTGGAGAGATAGTTGTTGTATATCCTGCTTGGCAGTTGTTTTTCATCATTATCTTCACTGCCGTTGTGATCTTCACTTATATCTTGCTGTCAAGAGCTACTTAGTATCCTTCATTGATGCTAGTTGTGCTACGCCGTGACCTCATTAGTGTTCTAGGCTCGCGTCTCTAGTCCGGTCTAGCCTAGGACCAGCACAGTACCGTCGTTGAGCGTTTATTCAACATTGCATCTTTGAATTGATTATTGCTAATCTTTTGCTACCATATATAGCCAACCCAGCTCCACATATTTCTACACCGTGTATACGTACGCTCCCCTGGCAATCACTTTACTCAATATTCGGAGTTAGTTGACACCGCTGGTTGCCGATCACCGCCTGCTGCATGGTAAGAACTTGTAAGACATTGATATTTGCTTTACTGTGAGCGTTTTACCACCACATCCTAGTAGTTATAGGAACATTATTTTTGGGTTTTGTTTCTTGTTCTACTAATCATGACAGGATCTAGAGTCAATTCATGGGCTTTGTCGATCGCGGGAGATGTGCCACCACCTTTGCAAATACCACAACCGTCACGAGAGGTGCACAAACATCCAAATGCACATGATCAGGTTAATGTATCTATACCACCATTTAATGGCCGTTTTAAACCTGCTTTATATATTGAATGGGAGTTCGACGTAAAAAATATATTTGCTTCCCATAATTTCAATGAACATAAAAAGGTTAAGGTTGCGGTTGGTTCTTTCACTGGTTATGCTTTGGTTTGGTGGAGTGAATATTGTCGGTTACACCCTGATTATATACCTACTACTTGGGATGATTTGAAACTTGCCATGCGACATACTTTCGTCCCTGCTTATTATACTCGTGACATGATTAAGAAGTTGCAACACTTAAAACAAGGTAGTGAAACTGTAACAAAATATTATGATGATTTACAAACTACCTTGTTGCATTCCTCTTTAGAAGAAAGTGAAGATGATTTTATGGATAGATTTTGGGGAGGATTAAACCGTGATATTCAAGAGATACTAATTCATGAAGAGTGTTATCCTATGGACCATTTGTTTCATCTTGTGATGAGGACATCAATACAATTGTTACACCCACAGCCCCTGCTGCTATACATACTGGACCAATTACTAGAGCTCGTGCACGCCAACTAAATTACCAGGTACTTTCGTTTCTTGGTAATGATTCTAATGTTCATGAGAATATGATGCTGCCTAAATTGGATACATTTGTTTTGCTTACAAATGAAGGGCCTAGCTTGGAGAAGGATGAACATTGGAGCAAGAACAAGCATGGAGATGATGGCATGCGCAAGGGAAACAAGAACGGAGTTACAAGTGATGATTTCAGGACTTTGAAGCCACCATAATGGGTGCATGAAGCCTTGGACGAAATATACAAGACGCCACTTCATAAATTTCGTCCCGAGGCTATTTTAGGTGCTGCGTCACCTTATTATTGGGCCAGGCCCATGTAATTTCGAAATACATAAGTATAGGCTATTTGATGAGGACATCAATACAATTGTTACACCCACAGCCCCTGCTGCTATACATACTGGACCAATTACTAGAGCTCGTGCACGCCAACTAAATTACCAGGTACTTTCGTTTCTTGGTAATGATTCTAATGTTCATGAGAATATGATGCTGCCTAAATTGGATACATTTGTTTTGCTTACAAATGAAGGGCCTAGCTTGGAGAAGGATGAACATTGGAGCAAGAACAAGCATGGAGATGATGGCATGCGCAAGGGAAACAAGAACGGAGTTACAAGTGATGATTTCAGGACTTTGAAGCCACCATAACGGGTGCATGAAGCCTTGGACGAAATATACAAGACGCCACTTCATAAATTTCGTCCCGAGGCTATTTTAGGTGCTGCGTCACCTTATTATTGGGCCAGGCCCATGTAATTTCGAAATACATAAGTATAGGCTATTTTTAGAGTCCGTATGTGTGGGGAAACAAGAGATAGGGTTGATTTCGGACCCCTCCACCAAGGGCCACGAAATTCCCCCCTCTTCCTCCATATATACAGCCCTTAGGGCATCGTTTAGACTTTGGGTTTTGTTTAGATTAAAAGTTCGCCATAGCTGCAACTTCGCGTACTTCGTTTGTGTTCAACGACCAGACAAAGGCGTCTCAGAACCCCACCTTGATCAATAAAGCTTTCATCTTATATTCGCAATATCCAGATTGCAATCTCAGTTTCTTGCTTGTTCTTCGTTTGCTCGCAGGAAACAGACCCTCGTGGTCAGGTTGATCGTGCTCCGGCGTGGTCAATAACCTCTCGGAGTTGGTTTAGCGATTGCTAAGGCGCGACGTCCTCGCACGTTCGTAGTCGGATTGACGAGGACATGACTACCTTGGATATGATCAAAAATATTGCATATATGCATATTTGTCAGGTGATTTCTAGTGCAAACTATTCAATAATCTATTTATGTTATCCAGAACAAAAATACTTCACACACTTTTGTGTTTTGTCTAATTGCAGGTGTATGGGACATTTGTACAATCCACATATGAAGATAAGAAAGAAAGAGATGTTTATTTGCTGTCCAAAAAGTTCTCTCACGTCACTTTTGGCCCAAGAGAAGATAGAGTCCGAGTCTCTCACGTTCTGGATTCAGATTCGGACTGCACAGACACACCTGACTCAAAACGCACACAAGTTTTTCATACGGACTCCGAATTGGGTGAATCTTTTTTTGTTGGAAACTAGATTTCGTGCACTTTCCAACCCAATTGGAATCACCTTCAAATTCGTCCGGAGCGTTGAGTTGTGGACGAAACAATCTGATGCTGCAGCAGAATCCGAGTCAAACTACAAGTCCAAAGGTGTTACATCACCTCCACTTGGGCCCATTGGCCTTGTACGACCTAGATTTAGTTTTAGGCTGCCTTGGGACGTCCTCCCACCTCCTTGGCCGCCACTCCTTGCTCCTATATAAGTAGATCCATCTAGTAGCTTTTCCTTGGGATTTGTTTAGTTAAAAGTTAGCCATTGCAACTTCGTGTACTTCGTTTGTGTCCAACGACCAGACCCAGACCGCTTACGGATCCCCACCATTATCAATACTTCATATATATTCGCAATATTCAGATTGCTTTATCATATTCTTGCTCGTTCTTCGATTGCTTGCAGGAATAGACCTTCGTGGTCAGGTTGATCGTGCTCCAGCGTGGTCAATAACATCTCGGAGTTGGTTTAGCGATTGCTAAGGCGCAACGTCGTGCACGTTTGTAGTCGGATCGTCAAAGTCGTCTCCACGAAATCGATAGTTATCATCTCATCGAAAGATCGGGACACCCTCGCCTCTATCACGGATCGTCAAAGTCGACTTCCACCAAAGCGAAATCCACCATCTCATCGAAAGACGGGACACCTTTGCCTCTATCATCCCCTTTTTGAAAACAAAGCCGTCCTCGGCGTTGCTTAATCTGAAATGTGGCTAACAAAAGAGACAAAGTATACATGTTGTATATGTATATGTCATCCATTTTTACTTCCCTTGATTTTTGCACATATGACACATGTATACATGAGTAACTTTCATAGATCATAAAATATAAAGCCAAAATATTATCATAAGTAGAAGGCATGAAAATATTGCAACTCAGTTTGCACATATAAGTGAAGCTCTTATTCATATCAAAAGATTGACAATATTCATCATTAAACCATCCCAACATTGGTGAATAAACCTTACTTGCATCAAATTTACATGCTACAACATGCTTAAATAAGCAAACATGCAGTAAGTCATTGGAAACAGAATCATCACCAAGATTAGAGGTCATATCAAAATGATTAAACATTGGTTCTTTTGCATCAATAGTTAATTCAATGGGTGCACTCAAAATTGTTGGTATTTCAGTTGTTTGATCACATGGCAAAGTCTAATTATCAACGTAGTCCTCTAAAATAGGTGGTGTGATCAAAGTAGTGGGTAGCCCATCAGATGGTGCATTCCAATTGACAAGGCATTCATCATTCTCATGTAGAGATGGAAGATCAGTACCTTTGTCATTACCTCTTATGATCAACTCAGATGATGTAGCCACTCTCTGGGGCGATGTGTCACATGGTGGAGGTGATGTAGTCCTGACAACAACGGATGTGGTTGTCATAGTATGCCTAGTAGTTGAAGGAACAATCATATCAACTCTTGGAATGTGCACCGTGCGCTTGTTCTCCTCGTGGCCAACACGTCGTTTTATTTTCTGTTCAGCTTTGCAAGCAAGATGAAACAAATGGTCCATAGGATAACACTCTTCATGAATTAGTATCTCTTGAATATCACGGTTTAATCCTCCCCAAAATCTATCCATAAAATCATCTTCACTTTCTTCTAAAGACGAATGCAACAAGGTAGTTTGTAAATCATCATAATATTTTGTTACAGTTTCACTACCTTGTTTTAAGTGTTGCAACTTCTTAATCATGTCACGAGTATAATAAGCAGGGACGAAAGTATGTCGCATGGCAAGTTTCAAATCATCCCAAGTAGTAGGAATATAATCAGGTGTAACCGACAATATTCACTCCACCAAACCAAAGCATAACCAGTGAAAGAACCAACCACAACCTTAACCTTTTTATGTTCATTGAAATTATGGGAAGCAAATATATTTTTTATGCCGAACTCCCATTTAATATATAAAGCAGGTTTAAAATGGCCTTTAAATGGTGGTATAGATACATTAACCTGATCATGTGCATTTGGATGTTTGTGCACCTCTCGTGACGGTTGTGGTATTTGCAAAGGTGGTGGCACGTCTCCCGCGATCGACAAAGCCCATGAATTGACTCTGGATCCTGTCATGATTAGTAGAACAAGAAACAAAACCCAAAAATAATGTTCCTATAACTACTAGGATGTGGTGGTAAAACGCTCACAGTAAAGCAAATATCAATGTCTTACAAGTTCTTACCATGCAGCAGGCGGTGATCGGCAACCAGCGGTGTCAAGTAACTCCGAATATTGAGTAAAGCGATTGCCAGGGGAGCGTACGTATACACGGTGTAGAAATATGTGGAGCTGGGTTGGCTATATATGGTAGCAAAAGATTAGCAATAATCAATTCAAAAATGCAATGTTGAATAAACGCTCAACGACGGTACTGTGCTGGTCCTAGGCTAGACCGGACTAGAGACGCGAGCCTAGAGCACTAATGAGGTCACGGCGTAGCACAACTAGCATCAATGAAGGATACTAAGTAGCTCTTGACAGCAAGATATAAGTGAAGATCACAATGGCAGTGAAGATAATGATAAAAAACAACTGCCAAGCAGGATATACAACAACTCTCTCTCCAACTTTCCTCTTGAAAAGTTTGAGACAATTTTCTGATAAATTCTTTCAAAGAATGCTACTAACTCAAGCTTTCCAATGCAAAAAGAATCACTCAATTCCGAGTTGATATGAGGAGTCAAAGAATTCTAAAACTGGCCTGAAAAATTGGAACAAGTTGTGTTCACGAACTTCGGAGGGCAAAAAGACCTATTTAGAAGCCGATTTTGAGGTGTCAAATATTGAACAAGCTTCTGCAACTATTTAGATGCGGCTCGTTGCTATCTTTAATTTGAGTACTCACGGAGCCAAAACTGACTTCGTATGAGGAAGATACACTTGTTTTACTGAACAGTGCGCAAAACAGATTCCAATCTGAATTCAGGTACGAGATTGATTCTAGATAGATCCAATTTTTTTTTCTTCTCTCTTTTTTTTCTCACGCCTTTTTTTCTTTTTCTTCTCCCTCTTTTTCTTTTTTTTCTTTCCTTTTTTCTCTCTTTTTTTTCTTTATCTTCTTTTTCTCCCTCTTCCCAAGACAAACTAGATAAGATGCAGATTCGATCAGGCGAAGATGTGAGTGACCTCAACTATGATTATGACAATGAATAGTGCGTAGCACATGGTGGAAATTGGTGGATGGGATGGTGGACAGCGGATGGGATAATGATGCAGCGGCTGCGTGACTAATGTGAACAGAACTCGAAACTCTAAAGGAACTAGACACTAAGACCAGCAACTCGACACGGCGATGCAACCGATAATTCAATAATGCAAACAATGAAAAGAAAATTGCAAAGGCTCAGTCTGGCTAGGACAAAGGATGAATAGATCTAACTTTTGTTTTGTGGCTTTTTCTTGGACAATAGGTAAGAAAAGAAATCTAATCTAGGAAAAACTGGAAATTCTCACCGAGCAACCTGAAAACTGATACCACTTGATAGAGACGAGGGTCCCGATCTTTCGATGAGATGATAACTATCGATTTTGTGGAGACGACTTTCACGATCCGACTACAAACGTGCACGACGTTGCGCCTTAGCAATCGCTAAACCGATCTCCTGAGGTTACTGACGATGCTGGAAGCACGGTCAGCCTGACCACGAAGGTCTATTCCTGCAAGCAATCGAAGAACGAGCAAGAATATGATAAAGCAATCTGAATATTGCAAATATATATGAAGTATTGATAATGGTGGGGATCCGGAAGCGGTCTTGGTCTGGTCGTTGGACACAAACGAAGTACACGAAGTTGCAATGGCTAACTTTTAACTAAACAAATCCCAAGGAAAAGCTACTAGATGGATCTACTTATATAGGAGCAAGGGGTGGCGGCCAAGGAGGTGGGAGGACGTCCCAAGGCAGCCTAAAACTAAATCTAGGTCATACAAGGCCAATGGGCCCAAGTGGAGGTGATGTAACACCTTTGGACTTATAGTTTGACTCGGATTCTGCTGCAGCATCAGATTGTTTCGTCCACCACTCAACGCTCCGGACGAATTTGAAGGTGATTCCAATTTGGTTGGAAAGTGCACGAAATCTAGTTTCCAACAAAAAAAGAATCACCCAATTCGGAGTCCGTATGAAAAACTTGTGTGCGTTTTGAATCAGGTATGTCTGTGCAGTCCGAATCTGAATCCAGAACGTGAGAGACTTGGACTCTATCTTCTCTTGAGCCAAAAGTGACGTGAGAGAACTTTTTGGACAGCAAATAAACATCTCTTTCTTCCTTATCTTCATATGTGGATTGTACAAATGTCCCATACACCTGCAATTAGACAAAACACAAAAGTGTGTGAAGTATTTTTGTTCTGGATAACCTAAATAGATTATTGAATAGTTTGCACTAGAAATCACCTGACAAATATGCATGTATGCAATATTTTTGGTCGTGTCCAAGGTAGTCATGTCCTCATCATACTTGCTACACATTTCTTTTGGCCAAAGATGAGACGGGATGTTGAGCGTTTTATTGCTCGCTGCACTACATGTCAGAAAGCTAAGTCACGACTCAATCCTCATGGTTTATATATGCCTTTGCCTGTACCTAGTGTTCCTTGGGAGGATATATCTATGGACTTTGTTTTAGGTTTACCTCGAACAAAGAAGGGGAGGGATAGCATATTTGTTGTCGTGGATAGATTCTCTAAAATGGCACACTTTAAACCATGTCATAAAAGCGATGATGCTGTTAATGTTGCTGATTTGTTCTTTCATGAAATTATTCGCTTGCATGGTGTGCCAAATACTATTGTTTCAGATCGTGATACTAAATTTCTTAGCCACTTTTGGAGATGTTTATGGGCTAAGTTGGGGACTAAACTGCTTTTTAGTACTACTTGTCACCCCCAAACTGATGGACAAACTGAAGTAGTCAATAGAACGTTGTCTACTATGCTTAGGGCTGTTTTGAAGAATAATAAGAAAATGTGGGAGGAATGCTTGCCTCATATTGAATTTGCTTATAATCGTTCATTGCATTCTACTACTAAGATGTGCCCTTTTGAAGTTGTGTATGGTTTCCTACCTCGTGCACCTATTGATTTGTTGCCTCTTCCATCTTCGGAGAAGGTTAATTTTGATGCTAAACAACGTGCTGAATTGATTTTAAAAATGCATGAGTTAACTAAGGAAAACATTGAGCGCATGAATGCTAAATATAAACTTGCTGGAGATAAGGGTAGAAAACATGTTGTGTTTGCACCTGAAGATCTTGTTTGGTTACATTTGCGTAAGGATAGATTTCCTGATTTGCGCAAATCAAAG
>NC_057804.1:303757413-303800400 GCF_018294505.1 Triticum aestivum | reverse complement strand
CCATAATGGGTGCATGAAGCCTTGGACGAAATATACAAGATGCCACTTCATAAATTTCGTCCCGAGGCTATTTTAGGTGCTGCGTCACCTTATTATTGGGCCAGGCCCATGTAATTTCGAAATACATAAGTATAGGCTATTTTTAGAGTCCGTATGTGTGGGGAAACAAGAGATAGGGTTGATTTCGGACCCCTCCACCAAGGGCCACGAAATTCCCCCCTCTTCCTCCATATATACAGCCCTTAGGGCATCGTTTAGACTTTGGGTTTTGTTTAGATTAAAAGTTCGCCATAGCTGCAACTTCGCGTACTTCGTTTGTGTTCAACGACCAGACAAAGGCGTCACAGAACCCCACCTTGATCAATAAAGCTTTCATCTTAAATTCGCAATATCCAGATTGCAATCTTAGTTTCTTGCTTGTTCTTCGTTTGCTCGCAGGAAACAGACCCTCGTGGTTAGGTTGATCGTGCTCCGGCGTGGTCAATAACCTCTCGGAGTTGGTTTAGCGATTGCTAAGGCGCGACGTCCTCGCACGTTTGTAGTCGGATCGTCAAAGTCGACTTCCACCAAAGCGATATCCATCATCTCATCGAAAGACGGGATACCTTTGCCTCTATCATATGTGAATTGTACAAATGTCCCATACACCTGCAATTAGACAAAACACAAAAGTGTGTGAAGTATTTTTGTTCTGGATAACATAAATAGATTATTGAATAGTTTGCACTAGAAATCACCTGACAAATATGCATGTATGCAACATTCATGGTCGTATCCAAGGTAGTCATGTCCTCATCATCCTCCCTTTTTTGAAAACAAAGCCGTCCTCGGCGTTGCTTAATTTGAAATGTGGCTAACAAAAGAGACACGAGATACATGTTGCATATGTATATGTCATCCATTTTTACTTCCCTTGGTTTTTGCACATATGACACATGTATACATGAGTAACTTTCATAGATCATAAAATATAAAGCCAAAATATTATCATAAGTAGAAGGCATGAAAATATTGCAACTCAGTTTGCACATACAAGTGAAGCTCTTATTCCTATCAAAAGATTGACAATATTCATCATTAAACCATCCCAACATTGGTGAATAAACCTTACTTGCATCAAATTTACATGCTACAACATGCTTAAATAAGCAAACATGCAGTAAGTCATTGGACACAAAATCATCACCAAGATTAGAGGTCATATCAAAATGATTAAACATTGGTTCTTTTGCATCAATAGTTAATTCAATGGGTGCACTCAAAATTGTTGGTATTTTAGTTGTTTGATCACATGATGCATTCATGATAGTAACATGATTCTCTAAAATAGGTGGCGTGCTCAAATCAACAGGTAACTCAACACATGATGTATTTAAGTTAATTAGGGATGCATCATTCTCATGTGAAGTTATATCAATAATACCTTTACTGTTACCTTGTCGCAAAGACGTAGCTGATGTCGATATGGACAATGACAATGTACCATACATTTGAGATGATGTCACACTCACAATCTGAGGTGTGGCTGCTCTAGTAGGTGCAACGGTGGAGGAATCAACCGATGGTAGTGAGTATGAATTGGAATATTAGTTGTTGTAGTCACCCAATGCATCCTCCTGTAACTGTCTCTCAAAGGTACAAGCACGAACATACATACCAGTAATGCAATGAGGAATATACCTAAATATTGCCTGAATATCATGGTTCAAACCACCATAAAATCTATTCATCGTATCATCCTCAGATTCTTCTATGTCACAATGATGCATATAAGATTTGAACTCTTGGTAGTAAGCATGAACAGTGTTATTGCCTTGTTTAAATTGTTCAAATTTGCGAAGCAATTCACGACGATAGTAAGGAGGGAAAAATTGTTGTCTCATTACATGTTTCAAATCTTTCCAAGTTGTGGGTTGGTTATCAATGTTTTTCTTACAATGCACACTCCACCAAACAGAAGCAAAACCAGTAAATGCTCTAGTGGCAGCTCGTACTCAATCAAGTTCAGAAAAGTCATGGTAACTAAAAACTTGTTCTACTTCAAGCTCCCAAGCTAGATAAATAGCAGGATTAAATCTACCCTCAAATGATGGTAAAGAAATAACCTGACCATGTGCTTGTGTGTGTTGTCCCAACTCTCGTGATGGTGAAGATGTGTTCGCCGTCCAAGAACTTCTTTCTCCAGAACATGTCATGATTAGTAGAAACAAGAAACAAAATTCGAGAATAATGTTCCTATGAACTACTAGGATGTGGTTGTAACGTGCTCACAGTAAAGCAAATATCAATATCTTACAAGTTCTTACCATGCGACAGGTGGTGATGCGAAGCATCCCTCGCTCATCCCCATGGACGTGCCTACATCTCCCTCAACACCTCTTGGACCCATGACACGATCCCGAGCTAAGGCTATTGAAGATAAGGTGAACTCGCTCCTCTCCGAACTTCCTATCCCTACTCACGAGACATGGCTACTACCTTATTCGGAAACTCTGTGTGTTATCAGGTGCCTGGAAGCGAGCCACGGAACAACTACGTACAAGAGCCAAGACGGCAAGGACCCCAAGCATGATGGACAAGGAGAAGAGCTGCAGCAGAAGCTACAGGGATCGGACGTCCAACCCTGTCCGGACGTCCGACGAGTCCCAGGACATGGACGACCGGACCCTCCGGACGTCCGGTACCAGGCCACCCGAACCGAATCTACAGATGTCCGAGACGCTCCGGACGACCGGACGACCAACACCCGAGCCAAAACTACGGAAGACCGACAGCCTCCGGACGTCCGGCTCCTCCAGAAGCTCCGGACGTCTGACCATCTACGGACGACCGACGCGCCTACACCAGAGCTGAAACGACGGACGTGAGAGCGCATGGACGACCGGACCGTCCCGAGCCTCCGGACGTCCGATGCCTTCCGGACGTCCGACTCCTGAGTGACCGAACGTGCGGGCTGGATCCCTTGTACCCCTTCTTTTTGACTTCCATTTGCACTAAGACTATAAATAGGACGCCCCCATCTCCTTTCGAGGGTAGCATAGGTTTAGCTCGTATTTTGTGTGAGAGCCTTGCTCATCCACTTGGCTACTTCTCCTCGGAGCTCAGGACCTCTTCGGAGAAGATCCCCCAAGCGGATTCAAGACCCCTTTCGAGGGAAGACCATCAAGACCTCCGTACGGAGAAGAACTGTTCCTATGTATCCTTACCTTAGTTGATCGTGGATCTTATGTTACTCTATGTTATCGGTGATCTAGCACTCGTGTGATTGATTCTATGTCGGTTTAGCAATTCTCCCTCTCGTTTTCCCCGTGTTTCCCCTTTGTGCTTCTGTGTGTTCTTCGTGATTTCACGTAGGATCCCTCCAAACATGAAAGATCATCCATCTAGGGTTCCACCCTACATCATCTTGGTATCATGAGCCAAGTTGATCACATTTTTGGAGCCCCTACCCCATGTTCTCTAGCTTGATTTTGTTGTTTTCGTCCTAATTCCGAAAATTCCCCACCAAAAATGGCCCCAAATTTTTTGTGATTTGTTTGTGAGTTGAGATTTTGTTGGATTTGGTCCATGGATTTGTGTTGCTGCGTGTGGATCTAGCTTTCCCCACCCTCCCCACCCTTTTCCATCCACCATATCACTCGATTTCGACCTCACCATCTTCTTCTTCCCGGAAATCTCGCAGTTCTTCTTCCCGAGCCCGAATTTTGCCCAGACTCCGGACGACCGGAAAAGGTCGGACGTCCGACAAAGTCCGGACGACCGTAAAAGCCCGGACGTCCGTGAAACCCTGACGAAACTGAAGTTTGTCAGTTCCACCACCACCACAACCCCACATTCCACCACATCTTCCAAACCCACATACACCAAAATCTTCCACAATACCTCCGATGACGATTTTGACACATTTTGGTCCTTGAGATTTTGAGTTGTGGATCCCGTATCCTTTTGTGTTTCGGCTATCTAGGTACGGTTGACGTCATCACCACCACGGCTCATCTTCGCAAGGGTCTCATCATCGCCAAGGACGGTAACTTCGACGACATCTTTGTCATAACTTGCAATGCATTGATAACCCACATTGCCTCATTTTGCGTAGCTTACCCATCGAGACTAGCCGTTGAGTATTGCAGGCAACGTGACTTGTGCACATTAGTGATCATACTCCATAGCATACATACCATACAATAGTGGTGCATATCTTGAGATCAACTTGTGTGTCACAAAGTTGTCTTCGCATACACAATTTCTATCTTGGTCCGTGAAGTTTTGCATGAGAAAAGAGCTCAAAAGTGAAAGAGCCACCCAAGCTTTTAAGCAAAGAGGAAAGATAAGCAAAGAGCTTATAAGAAAGAACCGTAGCATCATACAACATTAAGATTGTCATATTGGATCATCTTGGATCATTGCACCGAAATATCATACATACTTGGGATAGAGATAGTTGCATTTTTGCCTAGTAGGTTGTGCACAAGTTTGCGTATCTGCCTAGTTTGCAATCGTGCTAGCGTCTCTCTAGTATTGTGCAACAAGAGCATCTCGTGGTTTCCACATTTTGGCTCAACTTTGGATTGCACAATCCCATTTATCTATGTGCATGTGTGTTTCCGTGTACCCATACTTGCTTGGTCTACTTGTTGCATTTGCAAATTTGTGAATCTTTTCCAGCATTATTGAAGCTCACTTACTATTGCATCAAATTTTTGCCACCATCCTAACCAAGCCCCACCATAAGCTTTTACGTGTGTAGGTGTGAGAACCGACAAGAATTGGTACCAACAGTGCTATTTCAGTGTCCGCATTTGACTGGACTTGATCCATCTTGAACTTCGGTCAAGGTACATTTGGTACACGTTCTTTTCCTTCTACCACTTATAGTTTGCTTGGTATGATGGATAGGCCAAGTTCTTCTACCACTCCACCTCTCATCGAGAACGGCGACGACATGTCATCATTCGTCACAAAGAGCCACCTCTTTGGTGCTCAAAGGGCGTTACACCAAGAGCAACAAGCTATGAGCGACCGCATCGACAACCTCGCCACCGACTTGCGACTCTCCGAATAACGTACAAGAGACTACTTCGACACCAAGTTCGACTCTCACAAGCAAGAGAATGATGCAAGAGTGGACGAGATCCGCACCTTGATGAGGAACCGGCATCCTTCCACTTCTTCATCATCAAGACGGAGCCGCTCAAGTTGACACTCCGACGACACCTTCTCCGACACAAGTACACCGTCATCGAACACTCTTTGTCGAGCTGCGCGTCAAGACCGGCATGCATCTCGGAACCCGCTACAAGACAAGCATTCACAAGAACAAGTCGATGAGCAAATCCCTCGCCATCAATCAAACCAACTCGCTTTCGCTCAAGCTCAAGAAAGGCAACGACTAAGGCGCCAAGAAGAAGAACGAGCACGTCTACACCAAGAGGAACAAGACGCCGAGGCTCAACGTCTTCAACAACAACAATGGGAAGCGCAAGCTCTTGAGGCGCAACGTGCCCTTCGAGATTCGAGCCGAGCCATTGCCAACCGCAATCACGAGCGGCGCAATCAAGAGGAAGCCCTTCGAGAAGAAATCCAAGAGAGGAACTACCAAACGCGTGTGCAACGTCAAGCTCCTCAAGCCCCTCCACAAGCTCGTCAAGCTCCACCTCAACCTCAAGTTCAACAAGAGCAAGTTGATCATGGACTTCCTCCGCGCCAAGAGCAACATGAGGATGACTATCCTCCTCGTCAAGGACGTCCTCAGCACCATCGCCAACAACACAATGAAGAGCAACGCTATGGCAAGCTCAAGTTCACAATGCCCAAGTTCAATGGAAGCAATGATCCGGAAGAGTACATCTCTTGGGCATTGAAGGTCAACAAAATTTTCCGCTTGCACAACTATGAGGAAGAGAAGAAGATCGCTATGGCATCACTTGAGTTCCAAGATTATGTGCTCATATGGTGGGAACAAGTACTTGAACGACGTCAAGCAAGAGGGGAACCACCAATTACCACTTGGGCTCAAAAGAAGGATGTCATGCGGGCACGCTTTGTACCAACCTACTACAACCGCGATCTCTTCAAGAAGCTACAACTCCTCAAGCAAGGAACAAAGAGTGTTAAAGAATACTACAAGGAAATGGAGATAGCCATGATTTGAGCCAATGTCACGGAAGATGATGAGCAAACAATGGCACGTTTCTTGAATGGACTCAATCATCCCATCAAGAAGATTGCCGATTTCCAACCCTATTCCAACCTCATTGAGCTCGTACATCAAGCAACCAAGGCGGAACGTCAAGTGCAAGAAGACTTCAAGTACGCCAAGTACTCATCCAAGAGCTACGGCTTCTCCAACACCCAAGCTTCAACGACTCCTCCAACATCTACATCAACCAAACCTTCTCAAAGCAACGACGACAAGTCAAGTTACAAGAAAACTTCGACAAGTTCAAGTCGTCTTCCTCCTACGACAAGCAACTTCAAGCCGCGTGCTTAATCATCTACTCCAACCGATGAGACCGTCAAAACAAGCTCCTTCAAGTGTTTCACTTGTGGCGGTCGAGGCCACAAGTCCTACCAATGCACGAACAAGTGCACCATGATCCTCAACGACGACGGCACATATGACTCAATGAGTGAAGAGGAGATGGAAGCCCTTGAGCAAGTGCCATGTACCGGCGCGTGAATGAGGATGAAGATGATCAAGTCTTTTGTGATGAGGATTCGAGCCCCGCTCTCGTTGTCTCCACAGTCTTGACACTTCAACATCAACAAGAAGAAGACCAACGATGCCACATCTTCCACACTAAGGCTGGCATCAATGGAAGGTCCGTTAAGGTCATCATCGATGGAGGTAGTTTCCACAACTTGGCAAGTGAAGAACTATGTTCCAAGCTTCAATTGGTCAAGAGGAAGCACCCGCACCCCTACAAGGTTCAATGGCTAAGTGATTCTGGCACTATACGAGTCGAGCAGACGATCCAAGTATCCTTCAAAATTGGTGCCTATGAAGACACTTTGGAATGTGATGTGGTCCCCATGACCGTTTGCCACCCCCTTCTTGGTCGACCATGGCAATTCGACCGTGGTGTCATCCACAATGGCCATACCAATCACTATAGCTTCAAGTTGAAAGGGAAGGAATATGTGCTACGACCTATGTCTCCTAGTCAAGTGATAGCCGACAAGCAAGCCACCAATCATGGAAAGACGAGTGAAAGAGTGACACACCCAAAAGTGAGTGAGAGCCACAAGCCAAATGATGAGGACATCAATACAATTGTTACACCCACAGCCCCTGCTGCTATACATACTGGACCAATTACTAGAGCTCGTGCACGCCAACTAAATTACCAGGTACTTTCGTTTCTTGGTAATGATTCTAATGTTCATGAGAATATGATGCTGCCTAAATTGGATACATTTGTTTTGCTTACAAATGAAGGGCCTAGCTTGGAGAAGGATGAACATTGGAGCAAGAACAAGCATGGAGATGATGGCATGCGCAAGGGGAACAAGAACGGAGTTACAAGTGATGATTTCAGGACATTGAAGCCACCATAATGGGTGCATGAAGCCTTGGACGAAATATACAAGATGCCACTTCATAAATTTCGTCCCGAGGCTATTTTAGGTGCTGCGTCACCTTATTATTGGGCCAGGCCCATGTAATTTCGAAATACATAAGTATAGGCTATTTTTAGAGTCCGTATGTGTGGGGAAACAAGAGATAGGGTTGATTTCGGACCCCTCCACCAAGGGCCACGAAATTCCCCCCCCCTCTTCCTCCATATATACAGCCCTTAGGGCATCGTTTAGACTTTGGGTTTTGTTTAGATTAAAAGTTCGCCATAGCTGCAACTTCGCGTACTTCGTTTGTGTTCAACGACCAGACAAAGGCGTCACATAACCCCACCTTGATCAATAAAGCTTTCATCTTATATTCGCAATCTCCAGATTGCAATCTCAGTTTCTTGCTTGTTCTTCGTTTGCTCGCAAGAAACAGACCCTCGTGGTCAGGTTGATCGTGCTCCGGCGTGGTCAATAACCTCTCGCAGTTGGTTTAGCGATTGCTAAGGCGCGACGTCCTCGCACGTTCGTAGTCGGATCGTCAAAGTCGACTTCCACCAAAGCGATATCCATCATCTCATCGAAAGACGGGACACCTTTGCCTCTATCAAGTGGTATCAGATTTCCAGGTTGCTCGGTGAGATTTTACAGTTTTTCGTAGTTTAGATCGAGCATGTTCTTCATACCTACAGTCCACGAAAAAGCCACAAAAAAAATTAGGGTTAGTTCATCATATCCGAACCAATCTGAGCCTTTGCATAATCTTTTTAGGGTTTTGCTTTGTTGAATTTGTGGTTGCATCGTCGTGTCTAGTTGCTGGTCTTAGAGTCTAGTCTTTTAGAGTTTCGAGTTCTGGTCATAAGTTGTCACGCCGCCGCCGCACCATCATCATCGCCCCTGCCATCTACCACCACCGCTTATCCGCCACCGCTCCGAATCCGTATCCATATACCACCACCGATCCATATCCATATACTACCACCGCTACCACCACCGCTGCCATATACCACCACCATATATCCACCACCAATCCGAGTTCCTTGCATATTAGGTTTGTTTTCGAGATCCATCTAGATTCGGATTCGTGTTTCCTTGCCGGAGTAGGTTTCGGAAAAAAAAAGAGTCGGGTAGCCACGCTCCGTTTAGGCCCAAAAATTTTCGAAAACGCATTTTTCGAAAAACTTTCTGGCTATCCTATTTTTAGGTGTTTCTGAGTGTTTTGAGACAGGTGCCATTATAGGAAGTTTTTTTTGACCTGTTTCCAGTTTTTGGGTTCGGGCAGTCGAAAAAAAAAATTGGTCGAAAAAAAAATTTCACGCCCATCCTGTCAGTTTGACCTAGGAACAGTTTTGAGACACTCGCCATTATAGTGATTTTTCGCAAAAAAAAAGCAGCGCAAAAAAAAAGAGCGCAAAAAAAAAGCGAAAATTTTTTTTCAGAGTGTGCTTTTCCCTTGTTTACGTGTCGCGCCGTGATTTTGTTGGTGTTCTAGGCTCGCGTCTCTAGCACAGTCTTGCCTAGGACCAGCACAGTACCGTCGTTGAGCGTTTATTCAACTTTGCATCTCTGAATTGATTATTGCTGACCCTTTTTGCTACCATACTATAAGCCTTCCCAGCTCCACATACATCTACGTCGTGTGTTTGACTCTCCCTGGTAATCGCTCTATCCAAGCTTTGAGAGTTTTTGACTACAACGGTTGCCGATCACCGCCTGCTGCTGGGTAAGAACTGGTAAGAATTTGAGATTTGCTTGACGGATTTGTGATACACCACCACCACTTCTTAGTAGTCTGTAGGATCATATTCTTGTGTGTTTCTATTGCTGCTAACCATGCCAGGATCACAAGCCGACGAGATTGACTGGGAGAACTTATCGAACAAGGAGCTTCATGATAAGTTTCAGCAAATGATGACTGAACAGGTACAAGATGTGCTGAACAATTTTGAAGAGGCCATGGAGAAGATCACTGGCCTTGAGAAGACGTTCGAAACAAAGCTCGATAACAGATTTAATGAACTGCTTGCGCGTCTTCCACCACCGGCTGCACCTGTCGCACCTCTGCAACAACAACAACTACGCCCCCTTCCGAATCAGTATGGACGAGCACAGCGTGTTCCTATTGTGACAGGACAAAATTCTGGTGCCGCTGTTACTGCTCTTGGTGTTTCTTTGGTTCCTGCTACTGCTCCTGCTGGTACCCAGGGGGATGATGAGTATGCGGGCGATTATGAGGATGAGGTTGATCAAAATCAGATCTACGAGCAGCCACCAGCACTACCACCAGCAGGTCGACCTCAGGTATATATTCGTAATGGTAGGCCTGCACCACCACCTCAGGTACGAGATGATGTCCATATTCCTAAACTGAAATTGAATATTCCACCATTTGAGGGTAGATATGTTCCTGATATATATCTTACTTGGGAGTTAGAAACTGAACAACGATTTACATGTTTACAATATCCTGAGGAGAGACGAGTTGCTGCTGCTGTTTGTGCTTTCACTAGTTTTGCATGTGTATGGTGGTCTGAACATTGTAGATTATATCCTATTCCAACTACTTGGGCTGCTTTGAAAACTGCTATGCGTACGCGTTAGGTTCCACCATATTATCAACGTGAATTGCTTCAAAAATTGCAGCGTTTAAGACAAGGGAAAAATTCTGTAGAAGAATATTATCAGGAATTACAAACTGGCATGATTAGATGTGGTATTGTTGAGGAGAATGAAGCTATGCTTGCACGTTTTCTGGGTGGATTAAATAGAGAGATTCAGACCATTCTAGACTACAAGGAGTATACTAATATCACTCGTTTATTCCATCTTGCTTGTAAAGCTGAACGTGAAGTGCAGGATCGACAAGCATTGGCGCGAACTAACTTTTCTGCAGGCCGACCTTCATCATGGACACCGCGTGCATCTTCTACTTCAACTGCACCAGCACCTCAATTAGGTGCCTCCTCCAGTCGTGATACAAGAAAATAGGCACAACCACCATTATCTGCCAAGAGCGCACCTGCTGGGCCTGCACGGAGTTCTTCTTCTTCCATGGCATCAACAGGGCACACAAGTGATATTATTTGTCGTCATTGTAAGGGAGGAGGTCATTATGCGAGGGAATGCAAATCTCCGTGTGTGATGATTGCTACCGCGGATGGTGGATATGAGTCCGCTAGTGACTATGATGAGGAGACTTTGGCTCTTATTACACGTGAAGAACACGGTGGAGATGATTCTGATCATGAGACACAATACATGGCTCCTAAAGACGCTGACAGGTATGAATGTTTAGTTGCTCAACGTGTTTTGAGTGTGCAGGTCACACAAGCTGAGCAAAATCAGAGGCACAATTTGTTCCATACCAAGGGAGTTGTGAAGGAACGTTCTGTGCGCGTCATAATAGACGGAGGGAGCTGCAACAACTTGGCTAGCATGGAGATGGTGGAGAAGCTTTCTCTCACCACAAGACCACATCCACATCCTTACTACATCCAATGGTTCAACAACAGCGGCAAGGTTAAGGTAACACGTACTGTTCGTGTGCATTTTAGTATCTCTACATATGCTGATTATGTTGATTGTGATGTGGTACCTATGCAAGCATGTTCCTTATTACTTGGTAGACCATGGCAATTTGATAAAAACTCGGTACACCATGGTAGAAACAATCACTATACTCTTGTTCATAAGGATAAAAATATTACTTTGCTTCCTATGACTCCTGATTCCATTTTGAAAGATGATATTAATAGAGCTAATAAAGCACAACAGGAGAAGAATAAGAGTGAAAATCAGATTGTGGCAAAAGAATTTGAGCAACAAATGAAGCCTAATAATAAACCATCTAGTGTTGCTTCTGAAATTAAATTGAAAAGTGCATGTTTATTTGCCACCAAATCTGATATTGATGAGCTAGATTTCAGCAAATCTGTTTGCTATGCTTTTGTGTGCAAAGAGGCATTATTTTCATTCGAGGACGTGCCTTCCTCTTTGCCTCCTGCTGTCACTAACATTTTGCAGGAGTTCGCTGATGTTTTTCCACAAGACGTGCCACTGGGATTACCGCCTATTCGAGGGATTGAGCATCAGATTGACTTAATTCCCGGTGCTTCACTGCCAAACCGTGCACCATACCGTACCAATCCAGAGGAGACGAAGGAGATTATGCGTCAAGTACAAGAGCTTCTCGACAAAGGTTATATACGCGAATCCCTTAGTCCTTGTGCTGTTCCTATTATTCTAGTGCCGAAAAAGGATGGTACATCACGTATGTGTGTTGATTGTAGAGGCATTAATAATATTACTATTCGTTATCGTCATCCTATTCCTAGGCTAGATGATATGCTTGATGAATTGAGTGGCTCTACAATATTCTCCAAAGTTGATTTGCGTAGTGGCTACCATCAAATTCGTATGAAATTGGGAGATGAATGGAAAACAGCATTTAAAACTAAGTTTGGATTATATGAGTGGTTAGTCATGCCTTTTGGGTTAACTAATGCACCTAGTACTTTCATGAGATTAATGAACGAAGTTTTACGTGCTTTCATTGGACGATTTGTGGTAGTTTACTTTGATGACATACTGATTTATAGCAGATCTTTGAAAGAACATTTGGAACATTTACGTGTTGTTTTTATTGCTCTACGTGATGCACGTTTGTTTGGTAACCTTGGGAAGTGCACCTTTTGCACCGACCGAGTATCTTTTCTTGGCTATGTTGTTACTCCACAGGGAATTGAGGTTGACAAAGCCAAGATTGAAGCTATTGAGAGTTGGCCGCAGCCCAAAACGGTCACACAAGTGAGGAGTTTTCTTGGCCTCGCTGGATTCTATAGGCGTTTTGTGAGAGATTTCAGCACCATTGCTGCACCTCTCAACAAGCTTACAAAGAAGGATGTGCCTTTTGTTTGGGGTACCGCACAGGAAGAAGCCTTCACGGTATTGAAAGATAAGTTGACACATGCTCCTTTACTCCAACTTCCTGATTTTAATAAGACTTTTGAGCTTGAATGTGATGCTAGTGGAATTGGATTAGGAGGTGTGTTATTACAAGATGGCAAACCTGTTGCATACTTTTCTGAAAAATTGAGTGGGCCTAGTCTGAATTATTCTACTTATGATAAAGAATTATATTCTCTTGTTCGGACTTTAGAAACATGGCAACATTATTTATGGCCCAAAGAATTTGTTATACATTCTGATCATGAATCTTTGAAACATATTAAAAGTCAAGCTAAACTGAATCGTAGACATGCTAAATGGGTTGAATTCATTGAGACTTTCCCTTATGTCATTAAACACAAGAAGGGAAAAGAAAATGTTATTGCTGATGCATTGTCTCGTCCCTATACTATGCTTTCACAACTTGACTTCAAAATATTTGTTTTGGAGACCATCAAAGATCAATATGTGCATGATGCTGATTTTAAAGATGTAATGCAGAATTGTAAAGAAGGAAGAATGTGGAACAAGTTTGTCGTTAACGATGGATTTGTGTTTCGTGCTAACAAGCTATGCATTCCAGCTAGCTTCGTTCGTCTTTTGTTGTTGCAGGAAGCGCATGGAGGAGGATTAATGGGACATTTTGGCGTGAAGAAGACGGAGGACGTACTTGCTACACATTTCTTTTGGCCAAAGATGAGACGGGATGTTGAGCGTTTTATTGCTCGATGCACTACCTGTCAAAAAGCTAAGTCACGACTCAATCCTCATGGTTTATATATGCCTTTGCCTGTACCTAGTGTTCCTTGGGAGGATATATCTATGGACTTTGTTTTAGGTTTACCTCGAACAAAGAAGGGGAGGGATAGCATATTTGTTGTCGTGGATAGATTCTCGATAATGGCACACTTTATACCATGTCATAAAAGCGATGATGCTGTTAATGTTGCTGATTTGTTCTTTCGTGAAATTATTCGCTTGCATGGTGTGCTAAATACTATTGTTTCAGATCGTGATACTAAATTTCTTAGCCACTTTTGGAGATGTTTATGGGCTAAGTTGGGGACTAAACTGCTTTTTAGTACTACTTGTCACCCCCAAACTGATGGACAAACTGAAGTAGTCAATAGAACGTTGTGTACTATGCTTAGGGCTGTTTTGAAGAATAATAAGAAAATGTGGGAGGAATGCTTGCCTCATATTGAATTTGCTTATAATCGTTCATTGCATTCTACTACTAAGATGTGCCCTTTTGAAGTTGTGTATGGTTTCCTACCTCGTGCACCTATTGATTTGTTGCCTCTTCCATCTTCGGAGAAGGTTAATTTTGATGCTAAACAACGTGCTGAATTGATTTTAAAAATGCATGAGTTAACTAAGGAAAACATTGAGCGTATGAATGCTAAATATAAACTTGCTGGAGATAAGGGTAGAAAACATGTTGTGTTTGCACCTGGAGATCTTGTTTGGTTACATTTGCGTAAGGATAGATTTCCTGATTTGCGCAAATCAAAGTTAATGCCACGTGCTGATGGTCCCTTTAAGGTGTTAGAGAAAATAAATGATAATGCATATAAACTTGAGCTGCCTGCAGTTTTTGGGGTTAGTCCCACTTTTAACATTGCAGATTTGAAGCCTTATTTGGGTGAGGAAGATGAACTTCCGTCGAGGACGACTTCATTTCAAGAAGGGGAGGATGATGAGGACATCAATACAATTGTTACACCCACAGCCCCTGCTGCTATACATACTGGACCAATTACTAGAGCTCGTGCACGCCAACTAATTACCAGGTACTTACGTTTCTTGGTAATGATTCTAATGTTCATGAGAATATGATGCTGCCTAAATTGGATACATTTGTTTTGCTTACAAATGAAGGGCCTAGCTTGGAGAAGGATGAACATTGGAGCAAGAACAAGCATGGAGATGATGGGATGCGCATGGGGAACAAGAACGGAGTTACAAGTGATGATTTCAGGACTTTGAAGCCACCATAATGGGTGCATGAAGCCTTGGACGAAATATACAAGATGCCACTTCATAAATTTCGTCCCGAGGCTATTTTAGGTGCTGCGTCACCTTATTATTGGGCCAGGCCCATGTAATTTCGAAATACATAAGTATAGGCTATTTTTAGAGTCCATATGTGTGGGGAAACAAGAGATAGGGTTGATTTCGGACCCCTCCACCAAGGGCCACGAAATTCCCCCCCTCTTCCTCCATATATACAGCCCTTAGGGCATCGTTTAGACTTTGGGTTTTGTTTAGATTAAAAGTTCGCCATAGCTGCAACTTCGCGTACTTCGTTTGTGTTCAACGACCAGACAAAGGCGTCACAGAACCCCACCTTGATCAATAAAGCTTTCATCTTATATTCGCAATCTCCAGATTGCAATCTCAGTTTCTTGCTTGTTCTTCGTTTGCTCGCAGGAAACAGACCCTCGTGGTCAGGTTGATCGTGCTCCGGCGTGGTCAATAACCTCTCGGAGTTGGTTTAGCGATTGCTAAGGCGCGACGTCCTCGCATGTTCGTAGTCTGATCGTCAAAGTCGACTTCCACCAAAGCGATATCCATCATCTCATCGAAAGACGGGACACCTTTGCCTCTATCACCAAATTTGAGCGCCTCTTCGCCTAGAGAGAAAAACCTCATCCTATTTGCCACCAAAAGTGAGATAAGAGAAGTGTGTGAGAATCCATCGAGTGTGATGCACTTCGTTCTTGTGTGCAAAGATGGAGAGCCAACAACTAACACCTCTGACGAGTTACCTTTGGTGTTTCAATCTCTTTTGTAGGAATTCAAAGATGTTTTCCCCGATGAGCTACCTCCGGGTCTACCTCCAGTACGAGGCATTGAGCATCGAATCAACCTCATCCCCGGAGCGCTACTTCCAAACAAAGCTCCATATCGTGTCAATCCCAAAGAAACCAAGGAGATTCAATGGCAAGTACAACAACTCATCGACAACGGTCATGTACGCGCAAGCTTAAGCCCATGTGCCGTTCCCGTTATACTTGTACCTAAACCCGATGGAAGTTTCCGCTTGTGTTCCGATTGTAGACCCATTCCTCGCTTAGATGATGTGCTTGATGAACTTAGCGGAGCCAACTTTTTCTCCAAAATTGATCTTAAAAGTGGCTATTATCAAATCCGCATTCAAGAAGGTGATGAATGGAAAACCGCTTTCAAAACAAAATTTGGCTTATATGAGTGGTTAGTGATGCCTATGGGTTTGTCGGAGGCACCCAGAACTTTCGTGCGTCTTATGCATCATGTGCTTAGACCTTACATTGGAGTCTTCGTTGTGGTTTACTTTGATGATATCCTTGTGTTTAGCAAAACCATGAAAGAGCACATTAATCATGTTAAATCTGTGTTGCAAACCCTCCGAAAGGAAAGACTTTATGCAAACTTGAAATAATGCACTTTTGGCATTGACAAAGTGGTTTTCTTGGGTTTTGTTGTCTCTTCCAACGATGTCCATGTTGATGAAACTAAGATTGAGGCAATTAAAACTTGGCCCCAACCCACCAATTTGCAACAAGTGAGAAGTTTTCTTGGTCTTGCAGGATTTTACCGCCGCTTTGTGAAAAACTTTAGCACAATTGCCGCTCCTTTACATGCTTTGAGTAAGAAGAATGCACCTTTTGTTTGGGGATCTTTGCAATCCATCGCTTTTGATGAGCTCAAGTCTTTGCTTACTCATGCTCCGATTCTTGCTTTGCCCAACTTTGACAAAACTTTTGAGGTTCATTGTGATGCAAGTGGTACCGGAATTGGCGGAGTTTTAACACAAGAAAAATGAGCCATTGCTTATTTTAGTGAAAAACTCTCCGGTGCTCAACTTAATTATCCCATCTATGACAAAGAATTGTGTGCTTTAGTGTGTGTGCTACATGTTTGGGAACATTATCTTAGACCTCATGAGTTTGTCATCCATACCGATCATGAAACGCTTAAGTACTTAAAAGCTCAAACTAAATTGAACAAGCGTCATGCCAAATGGAGTGAATTCATTGAATCTTTTCCTTATGTGATCAAGTACATTAAGGGTAAAGAAAATGTTGTTGCGGATGCACTTTCACGCATATGCCTGCTTGTCACTCAACTTGAGTTGAATGTTATTGGTTTTGAGCATATAAAAGACTTGTATGAGCATGATCATTCTTTTGCTATTCCTTATGCTAAGTGTTTGACACACACCTCTTGGGAACGATGCTACATAAAGGATGATTATCTTATGAGAGCTAACAAACTTTGCATTCCCGAGTCTTCTCTTCGTCTGCTCCTTTTGCAAGAGGCTCATGGAGGCGGACTAATGGGACACTTTGGACGCGACAAGACTTTCGCCACGCTCTCCAAGAACTACTTTTGGCCCAAGATGTTTCGTGATGTCTCACGCTTCACCAACCGTTGCTCCACATATCGCAAAGCTAAGTCAAAAGCTCAATCCCATGGTCTTTACATGCCCCTTCCTATTCCTTATCAACCTTGGGAAGACATTAGCATGGATTTTGTACTTGGTTTGCCTAGAACTCAAAATGGCAAGGATTCCGTCTTTGTTGTTGTGGACCGATTTTCTAAGATGGCACATTTCATTCCTTGCAACAAGATAGACGATGCTTCACATATTGCCAATCTCTTTTGTAGGGAAATCTTGCGACTTCATGGCGTACCAAAAACGATTGTCTCGGATCGTGACATCAAGTTCTTGAGTTACTTTTGGAAGACTCTATGCGCCAAGCTCGGAATCAAGCTATTGTTCTCTTCGTCATGCCATCCTAAAACTGACGGCCAAACGGAGGTGACGAACCGTACACTCTCCACTCTACTTTGCGTGTTGATCAAGAACATCAAGGAGTGGGAGGCGTGTCTACCCATAGCCGATTATGCCTACAACCGTGCAAGACATTCCACGACTGGCAAGTCCCCTTTCGAGGTCGTCTACGGCTTCAACCCTTTGTCCCCATTGGACATTCTACCTCTTCCTCTACAAGAGCGAACCAACCTCGACGCAAGTGCTCGTGCAAGCTACATCAAGAAGATGCATGAAGATACAAGGCACACCATCGAGCGCCAAGTACAATGACTAGCGACCAAACTCAACATCAACAAGCAACCCATGGTATTCAACATTGGCGATCTAGTGTGGCTACATCTTCGCAAGGACCGCTTCCCCAACGAATGCAAGTCCAAGCTTCTACCACGCGCCGATGGACCTTTCAAGGTTCTAGCACGCTACAACGACAACGCCTACAAGATCGACCTACCATGAGGCAAGTACAACATGAGCGACATCTTCAACGTCAAGGACCTCGCACCTTTCCATGGTGATGCACCTTTTGATTCGAGGTCGGATCTCTCCCAAGGGGGGAGATGATGCGGAGCATCCCTCGCTCATCCCCATGGACATGCCTACATCTCCCTCAACACCTCTTGGACCCATGACACGAGCCAGAGCTAAGGCTATTGAAGATAAGGTGAACTCGCTCCTCTCCGAACTTCCTATCCCTACTCACGAGACATGGCTACTACCTTATTCGGAAACTCTGTGTGTTATCAGGTGCCTGGAAGCGAGCCACGGAACAACTACGTACAAGAGCCAAGACGGCAAGGACCCCAAGCATGATGGACAAGGAGAAGAGCTGCAACAGAAGCTACAGGCATCGGACGTCCGACCCTGTCCGGACGTCCGACCCTGTCCGGACGTCCGACGAGTCCCAGGACACGGACGACCGGACCCTCCGGACGTCCGGTACCAGGCCACCCGAACCGAATCTACGGATGTCCGAGATGCTCCGGACGACCGGACAACCAACACCCGAGCCAAAACTACGGAACACCGACAGCCTCCGGACGTCCGGCTCCTCCAGAAGCTTCGGACGTCCGACCATCTACGGACGACCGACGCGCCTACACCAAAGCTGAAACTACGGATGCCCGAGCGTGCCCGGACGACCGGACCGTCCCGAGCCTCCGGACGTCCGACGCCTTCCGGACGTTCGACTCCTCAGTGACCGAACGTGCGGGCTGGAGCCCTTGTACCCCTTCGGTTTGACTTCCATTCGCACTAAGACTATAAATAGGACGCCCCCATCTCCTTTCGAGGGTAGCATAGGTTTAGCTCGTATTTTGTGTGAGAGCCTTGCTCATCCACTTGGCTACTTTTCCTCGGAGCTCGGGACCTCTTTGGAGAAGATCCCCCAAGCGGATTCAAGACCCCTTTCGAGGGAAGACCATCAAGACCTCCGTACGGAGAAGAACTGTTCCTATGTATCCTTACCTTAGTTGATCGTGGATCTTATGTTACTCTATGTTGTCGGTGATCTAGCACTCGTGTTGATGAGGACATGACTACCTTGGATATGACCAAAAATATTGCATATATGCATATTTGTCAGGTGATTTCTAGTGCAAACTATTCAATAATCTATTTATGTTATCCAGAACAAAAATACTTCACACACTTTTGTGTTTTGTCTAATTGCAGGTGTATGGGACATTTGTACAATCCACATATGAAGATAAGGAAGAAAGAGATGTTTATTTGCTGTCCAAAAAGTTCTCTCACGTCACTTTTGGCCCAAGAGAAGATAGAGTCCAAGTCTCTCACGTTCTGGATTCAGATTCGGACTGCACAGACACACCTGACTCAAAACGCACACAAGTTTTTCATACGGACTCCGAATTGGATGATTCTTTTTTTGTTGAGCGATTGCCAGGGGATCGTACGTATACACGGTGTAGAAATATGTGGAGCTGGGTTGGCTATATATGGTAGTCATTACCGCCTATTCGAGGGATTGAGCATCAGATTGACTTAATTCCCGGTGCTTCACTGCCAAACCGTGCACCATACCGTACCAATCCAGAGGAGACGAAGGAGATTATGCGTCAAGTACAAGAGCTTCTCGACAAAGGTTATATACGCGAATCCCTTAGTCCTTGTGCTGTTCCTATTATTCTAGTGCCGAAAAAGGATGGTACATCACGTATGTGTGTTGATTGTAGAGGCATTAATAATATTACTATTCGTTATCGTCATCCTATTCCTAGGCTAGATGATATGCTTGATGAATTGAGTGGCTCTACAATATTCTCCAAAGTTGATTTGCGTAGTGGCTACCATCAAATTCGTATGAAATTGGGAGATGAATGGAAAACAGCATTTAAAACTAAGTTTGGATTATATGAGTGGTTAGTCATGCCTTTTGGGTTAACTAATGCACCTAGTACTTTCATGAGATTAATGAACGAAGTTTTACGTGCTTTCATTGGATGATGTGTGGTAGTTTACTTTGATGACATATTGATTTATAGCAGATCTTTGGAAGAACATTTGGAACATTTACGTGTTGTTTTTATTGCTCTACGTGATGCACGTTTGTTTGGTAACCTTGGGAAGTGCACCTTTTGCACCGACCGAGTATCTTTTCTTGGCTATGTTGTTACTCCACAGGGAATTGAAGTTGACAAAGCCAAGATTGAAGCTATTGAGAGTTGGCCGCAGCCCAAAACGGTCACACAAGTGAGGAGTTTTCTTGGCCTCGCTGGATTCTATAGGCGTTTTGTGAGAGATTTCAGCACCATTGCTGCACCTCTCAACGAGCTTACAAAGAAGGATGTGCCTTTTGTTTGGGGTACCGCACAGGAAGAAGCCTTCACGGTATTGAAAGATAAGTTGACACATGCTCCTTTACTCCAACTTCCTGATTTTAATAAGACTGTTGAGCTTGAATGTGATGCTAGTGGAATTGGATTAGGAGGTGTGTTATTACAAGATGGCAAACCTGTTGCATACTTTTCTGAAAAATTGAGTGGGCCTAGTCTGAATTATTCTACTTATGATAAAGAATTATATGCTCTTGTTCGGACTTTAGAAACATGGCAACATTATTTATGGCCCAAAGAATTTGTTATACATTCTGATCATGAATCTTTGAAACATATTAAAAGTCAAGCTAAACTGAATCGTAGACATGCTAAATGGGTTGAATTCATTGAGACTTTCCCTTATGTCATTAAACACAAGAAGGGAAAAGAAAATGTTATTGCTGATGCATTGTCTCGTCGCTATACTATGCTTTCACAACTTGACTTCAAAATATTTGGTTTGGAGACCATCAAAGATCAATGATGAGGACATCAATACAATTGTTACACCCACAGCCCCTGCTGCCATACATACTGGACCAATTACTAGAGCTCGTGCACGCCAACTAAATTACCAGGTACTTTCGTTTCTTGGTAATGATTCTAATGTTCATGAGAATATGATGCTGCCTAAATTGGATACATTTGTTTTTCTTACAAATGAAGGGCCTAGCTTGGAGAAGGATGAACATTGGAGCAAGAACAAGCATGGAGATGATGGCATGCGCAAGGAAAACAAGAACGGAGTTACAAGTGATGATTTCAGGACTTTGAAGCCACCATAATGGGTGCATGAAGCCTTGGACGAAATATACAAGATGCCACTTCATAAATTTCGTCCCGAGGCTATTTTAGGTGCTGCGTCACCTTATTATTGGGCCAGGCCCATGTAATTTCGAAATACATAAGTATAGGCTATTTTTAGAGTCCGTATGTGTGGGGAAACAAGAGATAGGGCTGATTTCGGACCCCTCCACCAAGGGCCACGAAATTCCCCCCTCTTCCTCCATATATACAGCCCTTAGGGCATCGTTTAGACTTTGGGTTTTGTTTAGATTAAAAGTTCGCCATAGCTGCAACTTCGCGTACTTCGTTTGTGTTCAACGACCAGACAAAGGCGTCACAGAACCCCACCTTGATCAATAAAGCTTTCATCTTATATTCGCAATATCCAGATTGCAATCTCAGTTTCTTGCTTGTTCTTCGTTTGCTCGCAGGAAACAGACCCTCGTGGTCAGGTTGATCGTGCTCCGGCGTGGTCAATAACCTCTCGGAGTTGGTTTAGCGATTGCTAAGGCGCGACGTCCTCGCACGTTCGTAGTCGGATCGTCAAAGTCGACTTCCACCAAAGCGATATCCATCATCTCATCGAAAGACGGGACACCTTTGCCTCTATCACATATGCTGATTATGTTGATTGTGATGTGGTACCTATGCAAGCATGTTCCTTATTACTTGGTAGACCATGGCAATTTGATAAAAATTCTGTACACCATGGTAGAAACAATCACTATACTCTTGTTCATAAGGATAAAAATATTACTTTGCTTCCTATGACTCCTGATTCCATTTTGAAAGATGATATTAATAGAGCTAATAAAGCACAACAGGAGAAGAATAAGAGTGAAAATCAGATTGTGGCAAAAGAATTTGAGCAACAAATGAAGCCTAATAATAAACCATCTAGTGTTGCTTCTGAAATTAAATTGAAAAGTGCATGTTTACTTGCCACCAAATCTGATATTGATGATCTAGATTTTAGCAAATCTGTTTGCTATGCTTTTGTGTGCAAAGAGGCATTATTTTCATTCGAGGACGTGCCTTCCTCTTTGCCTCCTGCTGTCACTAACATTTTGCAGGAGTTCGCTGACGTTTTTCCACAAGACGTGCCACCGGGATTACCGCCTATTCGAGGGATTGAGCATCAGATTGACTTAATTCCCGGTGCTTCACTGCCAAACCGTGCACCATACCGTACCAATCCAGAGGAGACGAAGGAGATTATGCGTCAAGTACAAGAGCTTCTCGACAAAGGTTATATACGCGAATCCCTTAGTCCTTGTGCTGTTCCTATTATTCTAGTGCCGAAAAAGGATGGTACATCACGTATGTGTGTTGATTGTAAAGGCATTAATAATATTACTATTCGTTATCGTCATCCTATTCCTAGGCTAGATGATATGCTTGATGAATTGAGTGGCTCTACAATATTCTCCAAAGTTGATTTGCGTAGTGGCTACCATCAAATTCGTATGAAATTGGGAGATGAATGGAAAACAGCATTTAAAACTAAGTTTGGATTATATGAGTGGTTAGTCATGCCTTTTGGGTTAACTAATGCACCTAGTACTTTCATGAGATTAATGAACGAAGTTTTACATGCTTTCATTGGACGATTTGTGGTAGTCTATTTTGATGATATACTGATTTATAGCAGATCTTTGGAAGAACATTTGGAACATTTACGTGCTGTTTTTATTGCTCTACGTGATGCACGTTTGTTTGGTAACCTTGGGAAGTGCACCTTTTGCACCGACCGAGTATCTTTTCTTGGCTATGTTGTTACTCCACAGGGAATTGAAGTTGACAAAGCCAAGATTGAAGCTATTGAGAGTTGGCCGCAGCCCAAAACGGTCACACAGGTGAGGAGTTTTCTTGGCCTCGCTGGATTCTATAGGCGTTTTGTGAGAGATTTCAGCACCATTGCTGCACCTCTCAACGAGCTTACAAAGAAGGATGTGCCTTTTGTTTGGGGTACCGCACAGGAAAAAGCCTTCACGGTATTGAAAGATAAGTTGACACATGCTCCTTTACTCCAACTTCCTGATTTTAATAAGACTTTTGAGCTTGAATGTGATGCTAGTGGAATTGGATTAGGAGGTGTGTTATTACAAGATGGCAAACCTGTTGCATACTTTTCTGAAAAATTGAGTGGGCCTAGTCTGAATTATTCTACTTATGATAAAGAATTATATGCTCTTGTTCGGACTTTAGAAACATGGCAACATTATTTATGGCCCAAAGAATTTGTTATACATTCTGATCATGAATCTTTGAAACATATTAAAAGTCAAGCTAAACTGAATCGTAGACATGCTAAATGGGTTGAATTCATTGAGACTTTCCCTTATGTCATTAAACACAAGAAGGGAAAAGAAAATGTTATTGCGGATGCATTGTCTCGTCGCTATACTATGCTTTCACAACTTGACTTCAAAATATTTGGTTTGGAGACCATCAAAGATCAATATGTGCATGATGCTTATTTTAAAGATGTAATGCAGAATTGTAAAGAAGGAAGAATGTGGAACAAGTTTGTTGTTAACGATGGATTTGTGTTTCGTGCTAACAAGCTATGCATTCCAGCTAGCTCCGTTCGTCTTCTGTTGTTGCAGGAGGCGCATGGAGGAGGATTAATGGGACACTTTGGCGTGAAGAAGATGGAGGACGTACTTGCTACACATTTCTTTTGGCCAAAGATGAGACGGGATGTTGAGCGTTTTATTGCTCGCTGCACTACATGTCAAAAAGCTAAGTCACGACTCAATCCTCATGGTTTATATATGCCTTTGCCTGTACCTAGTGTTCCTTGGGAGGATATATCTATGGACTTTGTTTTAGGTTTACCTCGAACAAAGAAGGGGAGGGATAGTATATTTGTTGTCGTGGATAGATTCTCGAAAATGGCACACTTTATACCATGTCATAAAAGCGATGATGCTGTTAATGTTGCTGATTTGTTCTTTCGTGAAATTATTCGCTTGCATGGTGTGCCAAATACTATTGTTTCAGATCGTGATACTAAATTTCTTAGCCACTTTTGGAGATGTTTATGGGCTAAGTTGGGGACTAAACTGCTTTTTAGTACTACTTGTCACCCCCAAACTGATGGACAAACTGAAGTAGTCAATAGAACGTTGTCTACTATGCTTAGGGCTGTTTTGAAGAATAATAAGAAAATGTGGGAGGAATGCTTGCCTCATATTGAATTTGCTTATAATCGTTCATTGCATTCTACTACTAAGATGTGCCCTTTTGAAGTTGTGTATGGTTTCCTACCTCTTGGACCTATTGATTTGTTGCCTCTTCCATCTTCGGAGAAGGTTAATTTTGATGCTAAACAACGTGCTGAATTGATTTTAAAAATGCATGAGTTAACTAAGGAAAACATTGAGCGTATGAATGCTAAATATAAACTTGCTGGAGATAAGGGTAGAAAACATGTTGTGTTTGCACCTGGAGATCTTGTTTGGTTACATTTGCGTAAGGATAGATTTCCTGATTTGCGCAAATCAAAGTTAATGCCACATGCTGATGGTCCCTTTAAGGTGTTAGAGAAAATAAATGATAATGCATATAAACTTAAGCTGCCTGCAGATTTTGGGGTTAGTCCCACTTTTAACATTGCAGATTTGAAGCCTTATTTGGGTGAGGAAGATGAACTTCCGTCGAGGACGACTTCATTTCAAGAAGGGGAGGATGATGAGGACATCAATACAATTGTTACACCCACAGCCCCTGCTGCTATACATACTGGACCAATTACTAGAGCTCGTGCACGCCAACTAAATTACCAGGTACTTTTGTTTCTTGGTAATGATTCTAATGTTCATGAGAATATGATGCTGCCTAAATTGGATACATTTGTTTTGCTTACAAATGAAGGGCCTAGCTTGGAGAAGGATGAACATTGGAGCAAGAACAAGCCTGGAGATGATGGCATGCGCAAGGGAAACAAGAACGGAGTTACAAGTGATGATTTCAGGACTTTGAAGCGACCATAATGGGTGCATGAAGGCTTGGACGAAATATACAAGATGCCACTTCATAAATTTCGTCCCGAGGCTATTTTAGGTGCTGCGTCACCTTATTATTGGGCCAGGCCCATGTAATTTCGAAATACATAATATAGGCTATTTTTAGAGTTCGTATGTGTGGGGAAACAAGAGATAGGGTTGATTTCGGACCCCTCCATCAAGGGCCACGAAATTCCCCCCTCTTCCTCCATATATACAGCCCTTAGGGCATCGTTTAGACTTTGGGATTTGTTTAGTTAAAAGTTAGCCAACGCAACTTCGTGTACTTCGTTTGTGTCCAACGACCAGACCAAGACCGCTTTCGGATCCCCACCTTTATCAATACTTCATACATATTTGCAATATTCAGATTGCGTTTATCATATTCTTGCTCGTTCTTCGATTGCTTGCAGGAATAGACCTTCGTGGTCAGGTTGATCATGCACCGGCGTGGTAATAACCTCTGGAGATTGGTTTAGCGATTGCTAAGGCGCAACGTCGTGCACGTTTGTAGTCGGATCGTCAAAGTCGTCTCCACCAAATCGATAGTTACCATCTCATCGAAAGATCGGGACACCCCCGCCTCTATCAGGAGGGGTCCGAAATCAACCCTATCTCTTGTTTCCCCACACATACGGACTCTAAAAATAGCCTATACTTATGTATTTCGAAATTACATGGGCCTGGCCCAATAATAAGGTGACGCAGCACCTAAAATAGCCTCGGGACGAAATTTATGAAGTGGCATCTTGTATATTTCGTCCAAGGCTTCATGCACCCATTATGGTGGCTTCAAAGTCCTGAAATCATCACTTGTAACTCCGTTCTTGTTCCCCTTGCGCATGCCATCATCTCCATGCTTGTTCTTGCTCCAATGTTCATCCTTCTCCAAGCTAGGCCCTTCATTTGTAAGCAAAACAAATGTATCCAATTTAGGCAGCATCATATTCTCATGAACATTAGAATCATTACCAAGAAACGAAAGTACCTGGTAATTTAGTTGGCGTGCACGAGCTCTAGTAATTGGTCCAGTATGTATAGCAGCAGGGGCTGTGGGTGTAACAATTGTATTGATGTCCTCATCATCCTCCCGTTCTTGAAATGAAGTCGTCCTCGACGGAAGTCCATCTTCCTCACCCAAATAAGGCTTCAAATCTGCAATGTTAAAAGTGGGACTAACCCCAAAATCTGCAGGCAGCTCAAGTTTATATGCATTATCATTTATTTTCTCTAACACCTTAAAGGGACCATCAGCACGTGGCATTAGCTTTGATTTGCGCAAATCAGGAAATCTATCCTTACGCAAATGTAACCAAACAAGATCTCCAGGTGCAAACACAACATGTTTTCTACCCTTATCTCCAGCAAGTTTATATTTAGCATTCATACGCTCAATGTTTTCCTTAGTTAACTCATGCATTTTTAAAATCAATTCAGCACGTTGTTTAGCATCAAAATTAACCTTCTCCGAAGATGGAAGAGGCAACAAATCAATAGGTGCACGAGGTAGGAAACCATACACAACTTCAAAAGGGCACATCTTAGTAGTAGAATGCAATGAACGATTATAAGCAAATTCAATATGAGGCAAGCATTCCTCCCACATTTTCTTATTATTCTTCAAAACAGCCCTAAGCATAGTAGACAACGTCCTATTGACTACTTCAGTTTGTCCATCAGTTTGGGGGTGACAAGTTGATAGAGGCAAAGGTGTCCCGTCTTTCGATGAGATGGTGGATTTCGCTTTGGTGGAAGTCGACTTTGACGATCCGACTACGAACGTGCGAGGACGTCGCGCCTTAGCAATCGCTAAACCAACTCCGAGAGGTTATTGACCACGCCGGAGCACGATCAACCTGACCACGAGGGTCTGTTTCCTGCGAGCAAACGAAGAACAAGCAAGAAACTGAGATTGCAATCTGGATATTGCGAATATAAGATGAAAGCTTTATTGATCAAGGTGGGGTTCTGTGACGCCTTTGTCTGGTCGTTGAACACAAACGAAGTACGCGAAGTTGCAGCTATGGCGAACTTTTAATCTAAACAAAACCCAAAGTCTAAACGATGCCCTAAGGGCTGTATATATGGAGGAAGAGGGGGGAATTTCGTGGCCCTTGGTGGAGGGGTCCGAAATCAACCCTATCTCTTGTTTCCCCACACATACGGACTCTAAAAATAGCCTATACTTATGTATTTCGAAATTACATGGGCCTGGCCCAATAATAAGGTGACGCAGCACCTAAAATAGCCTAGGGACGAAATTTATGAAGTGGCATCTTGTATATTTCGTCCAAGGCTTCATGCACCCATTATGGTGGCTTCAAAGTCCTGAAATCATCACTTGTAACTCCGTTCTTGTTCCCCTTGCGCATGCCATCATCTCCATGCTTGTTCTTGCTCCAATGTTCATCCTTCTCCAAGCTAGGCCCTTCATTTGTAAGCAAAACAAATGTATCCAATTTAGGCAGCATCATATTCTCATGAACATTAGAATCATTACCAAGAAACGAAAGTACCTGGTAATTTAGTTGGCGTGCACGGGCTCTAGTAATTGGTCCAGTATGTATAGCAGCAGGGGCTGTGGGTGTAACAATTGTATTGATGTCCTCATCAGGCTAAGTTGGGGACTAAACTGCTTTTTAGTACTACTTGTCACCCCCAAACTGATGGACAAACTGAAGTAGTCAATAGAACGTTGTCTACTATGCTTAGGGCTGTTTTGAAGAATAATAAGAAAATGTGGGAGGAATGCTTGCCTCATATTGAATTTGCTTATAATCGTTCATTGCATTCTACTACAAAGATGTGCCCTTTTGAAGTTGTGTATGGTTTCCTACCTCGTGCACCTATTGATTTGTTGCCTCTTCCATCTTCGGAGAAGGTTAATTTTGATGCTAAACAACGTGCTGAATTGATTTTAAAAATGCATGAGTTAACTAAGGAAAACATTGAGCGTATGAATGCTAAATATAAACTTGCTGGAGATAAGGGTAGAAAACATGTTGTGTTTGCACCTGGAGATCTTGTTTGGTTACATTTGCGTAAGGATAGATTTCCTGATTTGCGCAAATCAAAGCTAATGCCACGTGCTGATTGTCCCTTTAAGGTGTTAGAGAAAATAAATGATAATGCATATAAACTTGAGCTGCCTGCAGATTTTGGGGTTAGTCCCACTTTTAACATTGCAGATTTGAAGCCTTATTTGGGTGAGGAAGATGAACTTCCGTCGAGGACGACTTCATTTCAAGAAGGGGAGGATGATGAGGACATCAATACAATTGTTACACCCACAGCCCCTGCTGCTATACATACTGGACCAATTACTAGAGCTCGTGCACGCCAACTAAATTACCAGGTACTTTCGTTTCTTGGTAATGATTCTAATGTTCATAAGAATATGATGCTGCCTAAATTGGATACATTTGTTTTGCTTACAAATGAAGGGCCTAGCTTGGAGAAGGATGAACATTGGAGCAAGAACAAGCATGGAGATGATGGCATGCGCAAGGGGAACAAGAACGGAGTTACAAGTGATGATTTCAGGACTTTGAAGCCACCATAATGGGTGCATGAAGCCTTGGACGAAATATACAAGATGCCACTTCATAAATTTCGTCCCGAGGCTATTTTAGGTGCTGCGTCACCTTATTATTGGGCCAGGCCCATGTAATTTCGAAATACATGAGTATAGGCTATTTTTAGAGTCCGTATGTGTGGGGAAACAAGAGATAGGGTTGATTTGGGAACCCTCCACCAAGGGCCACGAAATTCCCCCCCTCTTCCTCCATATATACAGCCCTTAGGGCATCGTTTAGACTTTGGGTTTTGTTTAGATTAAAAGTTCGCCATAGCTGCAACTTCGCGTACTTCGTTTGTGTTCAACGACCAGACAAAGGCGTCACAGAACCCCACCTTCATCAATAAAGCTTTCATCTTATATTCGCAAAATCCAGATTGCAATCTTAGTTTCTTGCTTGTTCTTCGTTTGCTCGCAGGAAACAGTCCCTCGTGGTCAGGTTGATCGTGCTCCGGCGTGGTCAATAACCTCTCGGAGTTGGTTTAGCGATTGCTAAGGCGCGACGTCCTCGCACGTTCGTAGTCGGATCGTCAAAGTCGACTTCCACCAAAGCGATATCCATCATCTCATCGAAAGACGGGACACCTTTGCCTCTATCACGTGTGATTGATTCTATGTCGGTTTAGTGATTCTCCCTCTCGTTTTCCCCGTGTTTCCCCTTTGTGCTTCCGTGTGTTTTTCGTGATTCCCCATAGGATCCCTCCAAACGTGAAAGATCATCCATCTAGGGTTCCACCCTACATCAGGTGGTGACAGGCAACCAGCGGTGTCAAATAACTCCGAAGATTTTGTAAAGCGATTGCCAGGGGAACGTACTTATACACGGTGTAGAAATATGTGGAGCTTGGTTGGCTATATATGGTAGCAAAACATTAGCAATAATCAATTCAAAGATGCAATGTTGAATAAACGCTCAACGACGGTACTGTGCTGGTCCTACGCTAGACCGGACTAGAGACATGAGCCTAGAACACTAATGAGGTCACAGCATAGCACAACTAGCATCAATGAAGGATAAGTAGCTCTGGACAGCAAGATATAAGTGAAGATCACAACGAGAGTAAGATAATGATGAATAACAACTGCCAAGCAGGATATATAACAACTCTCTCTCCAACTTTCCTCTTGAAAAGTTTTCTACTAACTCAAGATTTCCAATACAAAAAGAATCACTCAATTGTGAATTGATATGAGGAGTCAAAGAATTCTAAAACTGGCCTAAAAAACTGGAACAAACTGTATGCGCGAACTTCGGAGGGCAAAAAGACCTATTTAGAAGCTGATTTTTAGACGCCAAATATTGAACTAGCTTTTGCAACTATTCAGATGCGTCTAGTCGCTAGCTTTAATTTGAGTACTTGTGGAGCCAAAACGTACTTCGTATGAGGAAGTTATGCCTGTTTTACTGAACAGTGCACAAAACAGATTCCAGTCCGAATTCAACTACGAGATTGAGTCTAGATTGATCCGAATTTTGTTTTTTTTTTCTCTTCTCTCTTTTTTTTCCTCACACTTTTTTTCTATTTCTTTATTTCTTTTCTCTGACTTTTTTTTACTTTTTTTCTCTCTTTTTTTCTCCGTCTTTTTTTCTCTCACTCTTTCCAAAATAAACTAGATAAGATGCAGATTGGATCAAGTGAAGATGTGAACGATCTCAACTATGATTATGACAATGAACGATGGGTAGCACGTGGTTGACATTGATGGATGAGTGGTGGACAGCGGAAGTGATAACGATGCAGCGGCGACGTGACTAATGTGAGCAAAACTTGAAACTCTAAACGAACTAGATACAAAGACCAGCAACTCGACACGGCGATGCAACCGATAATTCAATAATGCATACAATGAAAAGAAAATTGCAAAGGGTCAGACTGGCTTGGACAAAGGATGAATAGATCTAACTTTTTTTGTGGCTTTTTCTTGTACAATAGGTAAGAAAATAAATCTAATCTAGGGAAAACTAGAAATTCTCACCGAGCAACCTGAAAACTGATACCACATGATAGAGGCGGGGTGTTCCGATCTTTCGATGAGATGATAACTATCGATTTGGTGCAGACGGCTTTGACGATCCAACTACAAACGTGCACGACGTTGCGCCTTAGCAATCGCTAAACCAACTCCGAGAGGTTATTGACCACGCCGGAGCACAATCAAGCTGACCACAAAGGTCTATTCCTGCAAGCAATCGAAGAACAAGCAAGAATATGATAAAAGCAATCTGAATATTGCGAGTATATATGAAGTATTGATAAAGGTGGGGATCCGTAAGCGGTCTTGGTCTTGTGGTTGGACACAAACGAAGTACACGAAGTTGCAATGGCTAACTTTTAACTAAACAAATCCCAAGGAAAAAGCTACTAGATGGATCTATTTATATAGGAGGAAGGGGTGGCGGCCAAAGAGGTGGGAGAATGTCCCAAGGCATCCTAAAACCAACCCTAGGTCGTACAAGGCTCATGGGCCCAAGTGGAGGTGATGCAACACCTTTGGACTTGTTGTTTGACTCGGATTCTGCTGCAGCGTCTGATTTTTTCGTCGACATCTCAACGCTCCGGACGAATTTGAAGGTGAATCCAATTGGGCTGGAAAGAGCACAAAATCTAGATTCCACGAAAAAAGAATCATCCTGATAGAGGCGGGGTGTCCCGATCTTTCGATGAGATGATAACTATCGATTTGGTGGAGACGACTTTGACGATTCGACTACAAACGTGCACGACGTTGCGCCTTAGCAATCGCTAAACCAACTCCGAGAGGTTATTGACCACGCCAGAGCACAATCAACCTGATCACGAAGGTCTATTCCTGCAAGCAATCGAAGAACAAGCAAGAATATGATAAAGCAATCTGAATATTGCGAATATAGATGAAGTATTGATAAAGGTGGGGATCCGTAAACGGTCTTGGTCTGGTCGTTGGACACAAACAAAGTACACGAAGTTGCAATGGCTAACTTTTAACTAAACAAATCCCCAGGAAAAGCTACTAGATGGATCTACTTATATAGGAGCAAGGGGTGGCGGCCAAGGAGGTGGGAGGACGTCCCAAGGCAGCCTAAAACTAAATCTAGGTCGTACAAGGCCAATGGGCCCAAGTGGAGGTGATGTAACACCTTTGGACTTGTAGTTTGACTCGGATTCTGCTGCAGCATCAGATTGTTTCGTCCACAACTCAACGCTCCGGACGAATTTGAAGGTGATTCCAATTGGGTTGGAAAGTGCACGAAATCTAGTTTCCAACAAAAAAAGAATCACCCAATTCGGAGTCTGTATGAAAAACTTGTGTGCGTTTTGAGTCAGGTGTGTCTGTGCAGTCCGAATCTGAATCCAGAACGTGAGAGACTTGGACTCTATCTTCTCTTGGGCCAAAAGTGACGTGAGAGAACTTTTTGGACAGCAAATAAACATCTCTTTCTTCCTTATCTTCATATGTGGATTGTACAAATGTCCTATACACCTGCAATTAGACAAAACACAAAAGTGTGTGAAGTATTTTTGTTCTGGATAACATAAATAGATTATTGAATAGTTTGCACTAGAAATCACCTGACAAATATGCATATATGCAATATTTTTGGTCATATCCAAGGTAGTCATGTCCTCATCACAAATCGTCCAATGAAAGCACGTAAAACTTCGTTCATTAGTCTCATGAAAGTACTAGGCGCATTAGTTAACCCAAAAGGCATGACTAACCACTCATATAATCCAAACTTAGTTTTAAATGTTGTTTTCCATTTATCTCCCAATTTCATACGAATTTGATGGTAGCCACTACGCAAATCAACTTTGGAGAATATTGTAGAGCCACTCAATTCATCAAGCATATCATCTAGCCTAGGAATAGGATGACGATAACGAATAGTAATATTATTAATGCCTCTACAATCAACACACATACGTGATGTACCATCCTTTTTCGGCACTAGAATAATAGGAACAGCACAAGGACTAAGGGATTCGCGTATATAACCTTTGTCGAGAAGCTCTTGTACTTGACGCATAATCTCCTTCGTCTCCTCTGGATTGGTACGGTATGGTGCACGGTTTGGCAGTGAAGCACCGGGAATTAAGTCAATCTGATGCTCAATCCCTCGAATAGGCGGTAATCCCGGTGGCACGTCTTGTGGAAAGACGTCAGCGAACTCCTGCAAAATGTTAGTGACAGCAGGAGGCAAAGAGGAAGGCACGTCCTCGAATGAAAATAATGCCTCTTTGCACACAAACGCATAGCAAACAGATTTGCTGAAATCTAGCTCATCAATATCAGATTTGGTGGCAAATAAACATGCACTTTTCAATTTAATTTCAGAAGCAACACTAGAGTGTATATAGTTATCAATATATGAAAGATGGGACACCTTTGTTTCTTGTTCTACTAATCATGACAGGATCCAGAGTCAATTCATGGGCTTTGTCGATCGCGGGAGACGTGCCACCACCGTTGCAAATACCACAACCGTCACGAGAGGTGCACAAACATCCAAATGCACATGATCAGGTTAATGTATCTATACCACCATTTAATGGCCGTTTTAAACCTGCTTTATATATTGAATGGGAGTTCGACATAAAAAATATATTTTCTTCCCATAATTTCGATGAACATAAAAAGGTTAAGGTTGCGGTTGGTTCTTTCACTGGTTATGCTTTGGTTTGGTGGAGTGAATATTGTCGGTTACACCCTGATTATATACCTACTACTTGGGATGATTTGAAACTTGCCATGCGACATACTTTCGTCCCTGCTTATTATTCTCGTGACATGATTAAGAAGTTGCAACACTTAAAACAAGGTAGTGAAACTGTAACAAAATATTATGATGATTTACAAACTACCTTGTTGCATTCCTCTTTAGAAGAAAGTGAAGATGATTTTATGGATAGATTTTGGGGAGGATTAAACCGTGATATTCAAGAGATACTAATTCATGAAGAGTGTTATCCTATGGACCATTTGTTTCATCTTGCTTGCAAAGCTGAACAGGAAATAAAACGACGTGTTGGCCACGAGGAGAACAAGCGCACGGTGCACATTCCAAGAGTTGATATGATTGTTCCTTCAACTACTAGGCATACTATGACAACCACATCCGTTGTTGTCAGGACTACATCACCTCCACCATGTGACACATCGCCCTCGAGAGTGGCTACATCATCTGAGTTGATCATAAGAGGTAATGATAAAGGTACTGATCTTCCATCTCTACATGAGAATGATGAATGCCTTGTCAATTTGAATGCACCATCTGATGAGCTACCCACTACTTTGATCACACCACCTATTTTAGAGGACTGCGTTGATAATTTGACTTTGCCATGTGATCAAACAACTGAAATACCAACAATTTTGAGTGCACCCATTGAATTAACTATTGATGCAAAAGAACCAATGTTTAATCATTTTGATATGACCTCTAATCTTGGTGATGATTCTGTGTTGAATGACTTATTGCATGTTTGCTTATTTAAGCATGTTGTAGCATGTAAATTTGATGCAAGTAAGGTTTATTCACCAATGTTGGGATGGTTTAATGATGAACATTGTCAATCTTTTGAAATGAATAAGAGCTTCACTTATATGTGCAAACTGAGTTGCAATATTTTCATGCCTTCTACTTGTTGTGCTAATTTTTTGGCTTTAGATTTTATGAACTATGCAAGTTACTCATCTATTCATGTGTCATATATGCAAAAATCAAGGGAAGTAAAAATGGATGACATATACATATACAACATGTACACCTTGTCTCTTTTGTTAGCCACATTTTAGATTAAGCAACGCCGAGGACGGCTTTATTTTCAAGAAGGGGAGGATGATGAGGACATGACTACCTTGGATATGACCCAAAATATTGCATATATGCATATTTGTCAGGTGATTTCTAGTGCAAACTATTCAATAATCTATTTATGTTATCCAGAACAAAAATACTTCACACACTTTTGTGTTTTGTCTAATTGCAGGTGTATGGGACATTTGTACAATCCACATATGAAGATAAGGAAGAAAGAGATGTTTATTTGCTGTCCAAAAAGTTCTCTCACGTCACTTTTGGCCCAAGAGAAGATAGAGTCCAAGTCTCTCACGTTCTGGATTCAGATTCGGACTACACAGACATACCTGACTCAAAACGCACACAAGTTTTTCATACGGACTCCGAATTGGGTGATTCTTTTTTGTTGGAAACTAGATTTCGTGCACTTTCCAACCCAATTGGAATCACCTTCAAATTCGTCCGGAGCGTTGAGTTGTGGACGAAACAATCTGATGCTGCAGCAGAATCCGAGTCAAACTACACGTCCAAAGGTGTTACATCACCTCCACTTGGGCCCATTGGCCTTGTACGACCTAGATTTAGTTTTAGGCTGCCTTGGGACGTCCTCCCACCTCCTTGGCCGCCACCCCTTGCTCCTATATAAGTAGATCCATCTAGTAGCTTTTCCTTGGGATTTGTTTAGTTAAAAGTTAGCCATTGCAACTTCGTGTACTTCGTTTGTGTCCAACGACCAGACCAAGACCGCTTACGGATCCCCACCTTTATCAATACTTCATATATACTCGCAATATTCGGATTGCTTTTATCATATTCTTGCTTGTTCTTCGATTGCTTGCAGGAATAGACCTTCGTGGTCAGGTTGATTGTGCTCCGGCGTGGTCAATAACCTCTCGGAGTTGGTTTAGCGATTGCTAAGGCACAACGTCGTGCACGTTTGTAGTTGGATCGTCAAAGTCATCTCCACCAAATCGATAGTTATCATCTCATCGAAAGATCGGGACACCTCGCCTCTATCAACTTTCTTCTAAAGAGGAATGCAACAAGGTAGTTTGTAAATCATCATAATATTTTGTTACAGTTTCACTACCTTGTTTTAAGTGTTGCAACTTTTTAATCATGTCACGAGTATAATAAGCAGGGACGGAAGTATGTCGCATGGCAAGTTTCAAATCATCCCAAGTAGTAGGTATATAATCAGGGTGTAACCGACAATATTCACTCCACCAAACCAAAGCATAACCAGTGAAAGAACCAACCGCAACCTTAACCTTTTTATGTTCATTGAAATTATGGGAAGCAAATATATTTTTTATGTCGAACTCCCATTCAATATATAAAGCAGGTTTAAAACGGCCATTAAATGGTGGTATAGATACATTAACCTGATCATGTGCATTTGGATGTTTGTGCACCTCTCGTGACGGTTGTGGTATTTGCAAAGGTGGTGGCACGTCTCCCGCGATCGACAAAGCCCATGAATTGACTCTGGATCCTGTCATGATTAGTAGAACAAGAAACAAAACCCAAAAATAATGTTCCTATAACTACTAGGATGTGGTGGTAAAACGCTCACAGTAAAGCAAATATCAATGTCTTACAAGTTCTTACCATGCAGCAGGCGGTGATCGGCAACCAGCGGTGTCAAGTAACTCCTCAACTATGATTATGACAATGAACAGTGCGTAGCACATGGTGGTAATTAATGGATGGGATGGTGGACAGCGGAAGGGATAATGATGCAGCGGCGGCGTGACTAATGTGAACAGAACTCGAAACTCTAAAGGAACTAGACACTAAGACCAGCAACTAACACGACGATGCAACCGATAATTCAACTATGCAAGCAATGAATAGAAAATTGCAAAGGCTCAGACTGGCTTGGATAAATAATGAACAGATCTAACTTTTTAATGGCTTTTTCATGGACTGTAGGTATGAATAACAGATGCGATCTAAACTATGAAAAACTGTAAAATCTCACCGAGCAACCTGAAAACTGATACCACTTGATAGAGGCGGGGTGTCCCGATCTTTTGATGAGATGATAACTATCGATTTGGTGGAGACGACTTTGACGATTCGACTACAAACGTGCACGACGTTGCGCCTTAGCAATCGCTAAACCAACTCCGAGAGGTTATTGACCACGCCAGAGCACAATCAACCTGACCACGAAGGTCTATTCCTGCAAGCAATCGAAGAACAAGCAAGAATATGATAAAGCAATCTGAATATTGCGAATATAGATGAAGTATTGATAAAGGTGGGGATCCGTAAACGGTCTTGGTCTGGTCGTTGGACACAAACAAAGTACACGAAGTTGCAATGGCTAACTTTTAACTAAACAAATCCCCAGGAAAAGCTACTAGATGGATCTACTTATATAGGAGCAAGGGGTGGCGGCCAAGGAGGTGGGAGGACGTCCCAAGGCAGCCTAAAACTAAATCTAGGTCGTACAAGGCCAATGGGCCCAAGTGGAGGTGATGTAACACCTTTGGACTTGTAGTTTGACTCGGATTCTGCTGCAGCATCAGATTGTTCCGTCCACAACTCAACGCTCCGGACGAATTTGAAGGTGATTCCAATTGGGTTGGAAAGTGCACGAAATCTAGTTTCCAACAAAAAAAGAATCACCCAATTCGGAGTCCGTATGAAAAACTTGTGTGCGTTTTGAGTCAGGTGTGTCTGTGCAGTCCGAATCTGAATCCAGAACGTGAGAGACTTGGACTCTATCTTCTCTTGGGCCAAAAGTGACGTGAGAGAACTTTTTGGACAGCAAATAAACATCTCTTTCTTCCTTATCTTCATATGTGGATTATACAAATGTCCCATACACCTGCAATTAGACAAAACACAAAAGTGTGTGAAGTATTTTTGTTCTGGATAACATAAATAGATTATTGAATAGTTTGCACTAGAAATCACCTGACAAATATGCATATATGCAATATTTTTGATCATATCCAAGGTAGTCATGTCCTCATCACACCCAATTCGGAGTCCGTATGAAAACGTTGTTGGCATTTTGAGTCAGGTATGTCTGTGCAGTCCGAATCTGAATCCAGAACGTGAGAGACTTGGACTCTATCTTCTCTTGGCCCAAAAGTGACATGAGAGGACTTTTTGAGCAGCAAGTAAACATATCTTTCTCCCTTATCTTCATATGTGAATTGTACAAATGTCCCATACACCTGCAATTAGACAAAACACAAAAGTGTGTGAAGTATTTTTGTTCTGGATAACATAAATAGATTATTGAATAGTTTGCACTAGAAATCACCTGACAAATATGCATGTATGCAATATTCATGGTCGTATCCAAGGTAGTCATGTCCTCATCACGGTTTGGCTTCGACATCACCACCGCTCATCTTCACCCAGATTCGTCTTCGACAACATCTACCTCACCATTTTGACACCCTAAGCTTAAGCAAGACGGTAACCTCTATATCATCTTGGTATCGTGGTATCCCATCATTGATGTAGGGTGGAACCCTAGATGGATGATCTTTCACGTTTGGAGTGGATCCTACGGGGAATCACGAAGAACACACGAAAGCACAAAGGGAAAACACGGGGAAAACGAGAGGGAGAATCCCTCAACCGACATAGAATCAATCACACGAGTGCTAGATCACCGACAACATAGAGTGACATAAGATCCATAATCAACCAAGGTAAGGATACAAAGGGACAGTTCTTCTCCGTACGGAGGTCTTGAGGGTCTTCCCTAGAAAGGGGTCTTGAATCCGCTTGGGGGATCTTCTCCGAAGAGGTCCTGAGCTCCGAGGAGAAGTAGCCAAGTGGATGAGCAAGACTCTCACACAAAAAATGAGCTAAACCTATGCTGCCCGTACCAGGAGGTGGGGGCGTCCTATTTATAGTCTTAGTGCAAATGGAGGTCAAAATGAATGGGTACAAGGGCTCCAGCCTGCACGTTCGGTCACTCAGGTGTCGGACGTCTGGAAGGTGTCGGACGTCCGGAGGCTCGGGACGGTCCTGTCGTCCGGACGCGTTCGAACGTCCGTAGGTTTGGCTCTGATGTGGGCGTGGCGGTCGTCCGTAAAGGGTCGGTCGTCCGGAGCTTCAGGAGGGGCCGGATGTCCGGAGGCTGTCGGTCGTCCGTGGATTTGGCTCGGGTGCTTGTCCTCTGGTCGTCCGCTCCACTTCGAACGTCCGTAGATTTGGTTCGGGTGTCGAAGTACCGGACGTCCGGAGAATCCGGTCGTCCGTGTCCTGGGACTCGTTGGACGTCCGGGCAGTGTCGGTTGTCCGACGCCTGTAGCTTCCGTGGCAGCTCTTCCTCTCGTCCATCATGCTTGGGGTCCTCGCCGTCTTGGCTCTTGTGTGTAGCTGTTCTGTGGCTCGCTTCCAGGCACCTGATAACACACAGAGTTTCCGAATGAGGTAATAGCCATGTCTCGTGATTAGGAAGAGGAAGTTCGGATAGGAGCGAGTTCACCTTATCTTTGATAGCCTTAGCTCGGGCTCTTGTCATGGGTCCAAGTGGTGTTGAGGGAGATGTAGGCACGTCCATGGGGATGAGCGAGGGATGCTCCGCATCATCTCCCCCCCTTGGGAGAGATCCGACCTCGGATCAAAAGGAGCATCACCATGGAAAGGTGCTAGGTCCTTGACGTTGAAGATGTCGCTCACATTGTACTTGCCTCGTGGTAGGTCGATCTTGTAGGCGTTGTCGTTGTAGAGTGCTAGAACCTTGAAAGGTCCATCGGCACGAGGTAGAAGCTTGAACTTGCGTTCGTTGGGGAAGCGGTCCTTGCGAAGATGTAGCCACACTAGATCACCAATGTTGAATATCATGGGTTGCTTGTTGATGTTGAGCTTGGTCGCTAGTCGTTTTACTTGGCGCTCGATGGTGTGCCTTGTATCTTCATGCATCTTCTTGATGTAGCTTGCACGAGCACTTGCGTCGAGGTTGGTTCGCTCTTGTAGAGGAAGAGGTAGAATGTCCAATGGGGACAAAGGGTTGAAGCCGTAGACGACCTCGAAGGGGGACTTGCCGGTCGTGGAATGTCTTGCACGGTTGTAGGAGTACTCGACGATGGGTAGACACGCCTCCCACTCCTTGATGTTCTTCTTGATCAACACGCGAAGTAGAGTGGAGAGTGTACGGTTTGTCACCTCCGTTTGGCCGTCGGTTTGAGGATGGTATGCCGAAGAGAACAATAGCTTGATTTCGAGCTTGGCACATAGGGTCTTCCAAAAGTAACTCAAGAACTTGACGTCGTGGTCCGAGACAATCGTCTTTGGTACTCCATGAAGTCGCAAGATTTCCCTACAAAAGAGATTGGCAATATGTGAAGCATCGTCTATCTTGTTGCAAGGAATGAAATGTGCCATCTTAGAAAATCGGTCCACAACAAAGACGGAATCCTTGCCATTTTGAGTTCTAGGCAAACCAAGTACAAAATCCATGCTAATGTCTTCCCAAGGTTGATAAGGAATAGGAAGGGGCATGTAAAGACCATGGGATTGAGCTTTTGACTTAGCTTTGCGACATGTGGAGCAACGGTTGGTGAAGCATGAGACATCACGAAACATCTTGGGCCAAAAGTAGTTCTTGGAGAGCGTGGCGAAAGTCTTGTCGCGTCCAAAGTGTCCCATTAGTCCGCCTCCACGAGCCTCTTGCAAAAGGAGCAGACGAAGAGAAGACTCGGGAATGCAAAGTTTGTTAGCTCTCATAAGATAATCATCCTTTATGTAGCATTGTTCCCAAGAGGTGTGTGTCAAACACTTAGCATAAGGAGTAGCAAAAGAAGGATCATGCTCATACAAGTCTTTTATATGCTCATAACCAATAACATTCAACTCTAGTTTAGTGACAAGCGTGCATATGCGTGAAAGTGCATCTGCAACTACATTTTCCTTACCCTTAATGTACTTGATCACATAAGGAAAAGATTCAATAAATTCACTCCATTTGGCATGACGCTTGTTCAACTTAGTTTGACCTTTCAAGTACTTAAGCGTTTCATGATCGGTATGGATGACAAATTCATGAGGTCTAAGGTAATGTTCCCAAACATGTAGTGATGAGGACATCAATACAATTGTTACACCCACAGCCCCTGCTGCTATATGATGAGGACATCAATACAATTGTTACACCCACAGCCCCTGCTGCTATACATACTGGACCAATTACTAGAGCTCGTGCACGCCAACTAAATTACCAGGTACTTTCGTTTCTTGGTAATGGTTCTAATGTTCATGAGAATATGATGCTGCCTAAATTGGATACATTTGTTTTGCTTACAAATGAAGGGCCTAGCTTGGAGAAGGATGAACATTGGAGCAAGAACAAGCATGGAGATGATGGCATGCGCAAGGGGAACAAGAACGGAGTTACAAGTGATGATTTCAGGACTTTGAAGCCACCATAATGGGTGCATGAAGCCTTGGACGAAATATACAAGATGCCACTTCATAAATTTCGTCCCGAGGCTATTTTAGGTGCTGCGTCACCTTATTATTGGGCCAGGCCTATGTAATTTCGAAATACATAAGTATAGGCTATTTTTAGAGTCCGTATGTGTGGGGAAACAAGAGATAGGGTTGATTTCGGACCCCTCCACCAAGGGCCACGAAATTCCCCCCTCTTCCTCCATATATACAGCCCTTAGGGCATCGTTTAGACTTTGGGTTTTGTTTAGATTAAAAGTTCGCCATAGCTGCAACTTCGCGTACTTCGTTTGTGTTCAACGACCAGACAAAGGCGTCACAGAACCCCACCTTGATCAATAAAGCTTTCATCTTATATTCGCAATATCCAGATTGCAATCTCAGTTTCTTGCTTGTTCTTCGTTTGCTCGCAGGAAACAGACCCTCGTGGTCAGGTTGATCGTGCTCCGGCGTGGTCAATAACCTCTCGGAGTTGGTTTAGCGATTGCTAAGGCGCGACGTCCTCGCACGTTCGTAGTCGGATCGTCAAAGTCGACTTCCACCAAAGCGAAATCCACCATCTCATCGAAAGACGGGACACCTTTGCCTCTATCACTATACATACTGGACCAATTACTAGAGCTCGTGCACGCCAACTAAATTACCAGGTACTTTCGTTTCTTGGTAATGATTCTAATGTTCATGAGAATATGATGCTGCCTAAATTGGATACATTTGTTTTGCTTACAAATGAAGGGCCTAGCTTGGAGAAGGATGAACATTGGAGCAAGAACAAGCATGGAGATGATGGCATGCGCAAGGGGAACAAGAACGGAGTTACAAGTAATGATTTCAGGACTTTGAAGCCACCATAATGGGTGCATGAAGCCTTGGACGAAATATACAAGATGCCACTTCATAAATTTCGTCCCGAGGCTATTTTAGGTGCTGCGTCACCTTATTATTGGGCCAGGCCCATGTAATTTCGAAATACATAAGTATAGGCTATTTTTAGAGTCCGTATGTGTGGGGAAACAAGAGATAGGGTTGATTTCGGACCCCTCCACCAAGGGCCAAGAAATTCCCCCCTCTTCCTCCATATATACAGCCCTTAGGGCATCGTTTAGACTTTGGGTTTTGTTTAGATTAAAAGTTCGCCATAGCTGCAACTTCGCGTACTTCGTTTGTGTTCAACGACCAGACAAAGGCGTCACAGAACCCCACCTTGATCAATAAAGCTTTCATCTTATATTCGCAATATCCAGATTGCAATCTTAGTTTCTTGCTTGTTCTTCGTTTGCTCGTAGGAAACAGACCTTCGTGGTCAGGTTGATCGTGCTCCGGCGTGGTCAATAACCTCTCGGAGTTGGTTTAGCGATTGCTAAGGCGCGACGTCCTCGCACGTTCGTAGTCGGATCGTCAAAGTCGACTTCCACCAAAGCGAAATCCACCATCTCATCGAAAGACGGGACACCTTTGCCTCTATCAAGTGGTATCAGATTTCCAGGTTGCTCGGTGAGATTTTACAGTTTTTTAGTAGTTTAGATCGAGTCTGTTCTTCATACCTATAGTCCACGAAAAAGCCACAAAAAAAATTAGGGTTAGTTCATCATATCCGAACCAATCTGAGCCTTGCATAATCTTTTTAGGGTTTTGCTTTGTTGAATTTGCGGTTGCATCGTCGTGTCTAGTTGCTGGTCTTAGAGTCTAGTCTTTTAGAGTTTCGAGTTCTGGTCATAAGTTGTCACGCCGCCGCCGCACCATCATCATCGCCCCTGCCATCTACCACCACCGCACCGAATCCGTATCCATATACCACAACCAATCCGTGTCCATATACCACCACCGATCCATATCCATATACCACCACCGATCCATATCCATATACTACCACCGCTACCACCACCGCTGCCATATATCCACCACCAATCCGAGTTCTTTGCTTATTAGGTTTGTTTTCGGGATCCATCTAGATTCCGATTCGTGTTTCCTTGCCGGAGTCGGTTAGCCACGCTCCGTTTAGGCCCAAAATTTTTCGAAAACGCATTTTTCGAAAAAATTTCTGGCTATCCTATTTTTAGGTGTTTCTGAGTGTTTTGAGACAGGTGCCATTATAGGAAGTTTTTTTTGACCTGTTTCCAGTTTTTGGGTCCGGGCAGTCGAAAAAAAAAAAAATTGGTCGAAAAAATTTCGTGCCCATCCTGTCAGTTTGAGCTAGGAAGAGTTTTGAGACACTCGCCATCATAGTGATTTTTCGCAAA
>NC_057804.1:303749702-303750478 GCF_018294505.1 Triticum aestivum | reverse complement strand
CGTTTAGATTTTGGGTTTTGTTTAGATTAAAAGTTCGCCATAGCTGCAACTTCACGTACTTCGTTTGTGTTCAACGACCAGACAAAGGCGTCACAGAACCCCACCTTGATCAATAAAGCTTTCATCTTATATTCGCAATATCCAGATTGCAATCTTAGTTTCTTGCTTGTTCTTCGTTTGCTCGCAGGAAACAGACCCTCGTGGTCAGGTTGATCGTGCTCCGGCGTGGTCAATAACCTCTCGGAGTTGGTTTAGCGATTGCTAAGGCGCGACGTCTGATGAGGACATCAATACAATTGTTACACCCACAGCCCCTACTGCCATACATACTGGACCAATTACTAGAGCTCGTGCACGCCAACTAAATTACCAGGTACTTTCGTTTCTTGGTAATGATTCTAATGTTCATGAGAATATGATGCTGCCTAAATTGGATACATTTGTTTTTCTTACAAATGAAGGGCCTAGCTTGGAGAAGGATGAACATTGGAGCAAGAACAAGCATGGAGATGATGGCATGCGCAAGGAAAACAAGAACGGAGTTACAAGTGATGATTTCAGGACTTTGAAGCCACCATAATGGGTGCATGAAGCCTTGGACGAAATATACAAGATGCCACTTCATAAATTTCGTCCCGAGGCTATTTTAGGTGCTGCGTCACCTTATTATTGGGCCAGGCCCATGTAATTTCGAAATACATAAGTATAGGCTATTTTTAGAGTCCGTATGTGTGGGGAAACAAGAGATAGGGTTGATTTCGGACCCCTCCACCAAG